>NC_056469.1:4390932-4553783 GCF_008729295.1 Plectropomus leopardus | reverse complement strand
ATTATGTGAATGTGAACAAACTACAGTAATGTGCAAGATGTGTTACACGGTGATGGCAGCACCACAAAGCTTTCATTGTTTTTCAGTTCACTTGTATTAAAAGTTAAAGGACATCCAGTGTAAAAATAAACACCAGAGTTAATGTTCAATAACTGCATTATGTTTTTAAAGGCCAATGAGTAATATGTTAAATAATCGTTAAATAATCGTGATTTCAATATCAATCAAAACAATTGTGATTAGAATTTTTGCCATAATTGAGCAGCCCTATTTTAGGTATTGTTCCGGTCAGGTGTTTGCGCTCCAGGATGCTGCTACCATCAACAGATGCACATGGTTTAATGATGCAGCACGTACTTATGTTTACACAAAATGAGCACATGGCAACCAATGCAGACCATAACAGATGCTTAGAATTAGGCAAAATACACATATGATAAGGTGTCGACCCCTCACATCCAAATTGGAGGCGAACTCCAGGCATCAAAGTCAGTTGTTCGTGGGACCCATCCCACCGGCCCTCCTGCCTGCCCTATTAGTGTGCTCCTTATATTACTTCCTTAAATTAGTCACTGGCAGCGTTATTACCTGATGCCTTCTTGCGTGTTTCACATGCACATGACCAGTTCTATCTGGCCGCATTCTTGAGTGACATTGCCTGTGGGTGTTGCATGTGGATGTGCCTGGAGCCATCCGTCAGTGTATAAAAACAACTTCAACAGTTCTGTCCGGTTGTGCTCTCATCTGACGCCGTCCAGCTGCGTGACAGAGCGGATGTATTTAAGGAGTCTGGAATGAGAATGGACTGTGTGGACCAACATGGCAATCTTAAACCCTACATGCCATCGGGCATTGCAGCCAACCAAAAATCAATATCAATTCAATGGTGTCATTTAAACATTGCAAAAGCAAAGGATTATCGACGTTGGTACAATATCAATTAGCCTTGAATATTTAACCTCAACAAAAATGAGGATTCAGATGGAAATTTCAACACTTAGTCACCTTGCTATTTCATATAATGAAATTTTATGTATAAGGCAATAATAAATAATCATACTTCTCTTATGTATATCAGATCAAAAGAATAAACAGAAATAGACAGAGCATTGGAGGCCTAATATGGTACAATGAAAGTTGCTCATGAAGCCAAAGTTCCACTGCTGTGTGTAAAATTACCCAGATGACTGGAACTGCTTTAACACTGTGTGGTCAATATGCAAATTTGTGCTGTCCACGCAGACACAGGGACGTCCGGCCATCAGTTGGTGTATAATAATTACGTCCGTTCATGTTCTCACCTGACATCGTCTAGCATCGTTTCATGTGGATACAAAAGGTGGCTCTTGGGATCTTATGCCAAAAAACACTCTGAAAAAGTGAGGATATTTTATGAGTTCAGAATGACAACAGGCTGCACCAGCACAAAATGGAACCAGCTGTATATTTTGGCTTCATTTTTGTGCAGTGGTGGTAGGTGGAGAGACACTGTCCATCTGTGTACACAATCTGCTTAAGACATGTCTGCGGCCCCGTGGTTTGCACACGTTACACATCGCTGCTATCGGGCACAAATGTTCTATCTCCAAAATAGTTATTTCTTTGTAATTAGAGAAAATGCTGTGTTTTTAAAAGGATCCAGTGGAGATAGGTTTAGTCACAAGCTTTTTAAAATACATTTAATTGGTTGAGAATTGGTAATGACCACTGATCGACCAATTGAATTAATTTGTGATTTAAAAAAAAGAGAAAAAAAAAAAGAAAATACTGAAATATGGAGATACAAGGTTTGGCCCAACAATGACGACATGTAACTCTGACCTGTAAAACCAACCTGTATTTGTCATGTCCACTGATAACCACAGCTGTAGCCACATTAACCAGGACTGAAATCTTGTATGAACACAACAGATCCATGTTGAGTTTGACCATATCAACAGTAAGTTCAGTTAAGGTTTTGAGGCCTCTGTGGGTAGTATAACAAAATCAGACATTGTGCTCCACATCTTTCTGTACAATGAGAGGACCCTATAAATCTCTCTTATCTGCTAATATTGCTCCTGCTTGTTCACGGGCCCTTTCAGGAGCCCTGTTATATTTTCAGTGGGAGTATCAAATCAAATCTGAATTCAACTTGTGAGCACACAGCGATCCAAATGGTGTCCTCCCATTGGCAACAGAGGGGAGCCGAAGATGAATGAGGCCTTTCTGTGGGTTTTGAGGACTGCAGGCATGAAGGTGCTTTGTCATCATAATATTGAAAGTGAGTTTTGCAAGAGTTTGTGCCTTTTGGCCCTGAAGGTGTGTGCTGCCTTGTTTCACAACTCATTAGAGTCAACATTTTGATTGACTGCCTGCTATTCAAGCTGATATTGGAGTTCATACAAATTTCTAAAGCTCAGTGGAACTTTCATATTTAGAGTTTTTATATTTATGCTGGTACTTTTTGACCTAGACAGTAAGGTCATAGAATTTAAAATCCTCAGAAGGATGTAGCGCTGAACAATAAACTCCTATTTCTTGTCCGTAGCCTCATTAATCATTTTTATTTTCTGCACTTTTCTCATTTAATTCATTAAAACTGCATGCTGTTTCCTCGCCCTGTGATCTGTACAGAGAAAGCAGAGTCATGCCTAACGTCTAAGTCTCTCCACATAATTTGTCTATTTTAGTTTCATTTTTGCTACTCATATACTCAGTTTTGATTGGTCAGGTGGCATTTGATAAGTACGTTATAGCCTAATGAAGAATGAGTTGTGCTGATATCGAAAAAAAAATCTAAAAATACAGGTAAATACAGTGGCCCTGGGAGCTCAGTGCACTGCAAATTGAGAAAGCGCTTGGACAGACAAAAGGAGAGCTTTTGTCTGTTATTGTATGTTATTTATATGTAGCATATCTGCCCACACACACAAAAATCAACAAAAAATGACCACAAAATCAAGGGAAAATGACAAAATAAGCACAATCTCAGCAAGTCTACAGTATCAACCAGTAGGACGCTCCACTTCAGAAATGCTTGCAGACGCTCCCGGTGGGATATAGAGCCGCATGGAGGGCGGCACAAAACAGTGTGGCAGACGTAATGTCATCAACACGCTGGTGGTGGAATCAAGGCAAAAGATAAACAGTCTTTGCACACACTCGATCACACACACACGCAAATGTGTCAATCATTAAAAAATATTTTTATTTTCTTGGTCAAAGAAACAAAGCATTCCTTACTGTATACTCTACAAGCAGGCAGGCTGTGCACGATTACTTTTCTAATTCAGACTCAAGAGTTAAATTAGCTCATCAAAGACGTCTGGCACTTTTTTTTTGACTACAAAGAAAAGCAGCAGCCAAATTTGTCAGTCAAGCTTGTTTAAAACACATTTGTAGTTTCATCACATCTTTTCGGAAGAATCACAGAGCTATTAAAGTTGTCACAGAGAGATTTTACATCAGGAGTACATCACATTTCTATGCTAATGTGGGCTGCTGGCTGTCGGAGAGAGGCAAGAAGATTGGGCCCAATTATGTACGTCTCCTTTTCCTCATAATGTGCAGATGCGTAGATTTGGTCAATGTGTTCATTGTTGTTGTTGTATCTCACCAAAACTCTGTCCTTGTTGCTGTCAGGGTCACTACGGTTGTAATACTTCCTGACTTCGTACGGCAGGTCCTCAGCATGACGATAGTGGAGGTTTCCAATGGTGAAGTACGTGTATTGCTTTCTGTCCTTTATCACTGGAAGCAGATGCGCGAAGTTCAGAAACTTGTGAAATCCAAACTCTTCTTTAGTGGGGTCACACAGAGCCAGCATGTTGTTGTCCAGGCAGTCCTGAACGTACCACACCAGCAACTTGAGGCCGTGGCGAGGCGGCGGTTGACCGAAGCCGCTGTCCTGCAGCTGTTGGACTGAGTCTAGAGTTTTCAGAGCTGATGTCAGAACCAGCGAGAGCAACGCCAAATGAAACAAGAGGTGCATCTCTTTGCCATGCGCCATGTTGAGGTTATCTGTGAAAAAAGACGCATCACAACCTGATGAAAGGATTCACTGTACATGGTGTATGCAGTTTTTTTCCTGGTTTGTTCCTTGTAGTAATTATTTACCTTTAGTAGCTGCACATGTTGCTGATTTGACGTCGCAAAAGTCAATGTTTGGTCAGTGGTAAGAAACCTTTTTATGAATTCACATGTTGAATATCAAGTTTTGATCACTTGTAAAGTGTAATTTGGCATTAATGTTAACTGCTGTCCATGTAGTGACCTAAGTTAAATACAAAAATATGATACATAATATATAAAAAATAAAATGATATAAAAATACAAATAAACTGGAAACAGCTATCAGCCTCTTTCAAACACAGATGCAACCCATCTTCTGTGTAGCTTATGTTCCCACTTTACGACATCAAAGCACATGAGCACATCAAAGTCATAAGAATGACTTCCAAACTAAGAAACTATGACCTTTTGACATCACATGAATGCAGCATAACTACAGCAAATACAGTGTATCTTTTCACAACTTACCTCTTAGTTTGCAGTTAAAGGATTAAGTTTCTCTGGAACAGTCGCCTCCAAATGTGCCTGTAACTCCAGCTTCAGTCCATACGTTGTGCAGCAGATGAAAGCTGCTGGGTTCTGTGGTAAACTTGTTGCTGTCTTGTGTGCGCAGGATGAAAGCAGCATGCCTGTTTTTTTGACCCGAGGTATCTCATTCTCTATTTGTGCTGAAAGAGGAAGTGCAGTAATTGCTGCACAGCTGCAGAAAGTCAGGTTTATATTTAGCCCATTTAAGCCTCTGCTTGAAATAACCAGGGGAGTTATGGTGATAGTTGCAAGGTATTAAACAACAAGTTACATGTGAAAAGACAGAATATTGGCCATTTTGCATGTTGTTTTCAAACCGTGGCACTGTGCTTGTGACAGAGGGGCTACAGCACATCAGGATCTAGAATCAAATAACTTGTGGTCGAGAGTACAAATGGGGAAGTTTTTAACTTCTGCTTCCACTCACACCTGTGAATAACATGATGTCAAATAAAGCTGAACACAGTAGCTCTGCATGAACAAAGATGAGTAGCAAAAGCACATAAGTCAAGTCAGACCAGCGTTCTTGTCTGTTGACAAATGTTCTTTAATGTAAAGTTGAGTCATCTGCTGGTGTGGTCAGAAGTTCATCAGACTTCTGCAGAAATAAACACTTGGAAAAATTCATGTGCAAGACCTGTGCAAGAAAGGGTTTCCAAGTAACTGTAGATCAGACAGGCTTGCAGAGTGGTCAACAACAACACCTTACAAACCTCCACAATGCATGGTGCAGCGCTGCATGTCAAACAAGCAGATTCTTGATATAATTTCCTGCGTAATGACAGGTACACACTAAATTAAGCCAACATGATCTCATCCCAAGTAATCACATGTTGTCACTGGACTTCAGAGTCTACATATTATGCTCCAGGTATCCTTCTGATCCCGGATTTCCACCGGTTGCATGTGCGTTGCATTACGGCTCGGCTGCGGTTTTGCTGTGTGTTCTGTCATCCGTCAATCCCCGCCGGTTGCATTTTGAGTCCGGCACGGTGCAGCACTGCCGGTCAGCTGGAGTGGTGAGACTGAGGAGTTCCCACAGTAATTACAGAATCATGCGCACTATATCGGTACAGAAGAAGTAATAACTCCATTCACTCCATGGATTAATTATGGTGATGTCGATCCACTCCCATAACTCCCAACAAGTTGCTCCACGCCATTTCATTTCAATGGTGGTCCTTATAAAAGGATGTGTGGTGTCATAAATCATTTCGTGGTTTTCCACCTCCATAATTAGCTTCTCCTCGTCTGCGTTGCTGGTAGTGACCTCCGAAAACCTCTGACCTGCTAATACAGGCCTGGATCCGCTCATATTGATGTTTTGTTGATGTAGTTAAGTGAAATGCGATCAAATGTAAACATAGAGTGTTTTATTCTGAAAAACAACTGGATGTTTTAATGTTGTATCTCTGTCCGATTTCCTGTCTGCTCTGTGTTAAATTCGGCTGAATTTATGTGCGGAGTGCTCCGGCATCTGGCAAAAATAGAAGGCTTGCATATCTGATCTGCAAGTGTCCGGACTACTGGAACTGAGACGAAGTCGTTCCGCAGCGCAGCGGAGCCAGTGGAAATCACACATAGGCTATAGTGCAATCTATTTGCTCTGTCTGCTGTGATGGAGCAGAGTCAGACTGCACATGGATCTGGTGGAAATTAGTGGTGAGTCTGCTATTTACATTCCAGGTTGCCATTACCATGATAACAAGCATTTGGTGGGATGACACTGCATGTGGTTATGTTTAGGCAACAAAAGCACCTGGCAACCAACGGCGGGACACATGCTGCCTTGATTGGTTGGGATTAGGTGGCAAACTCAAGAATGGTTAGGATTAAGGGGAAGAAGCACACGGTAATATGAAGAAAATGACTGAACATTCAGATGGGAAGCAACCACTGTACTCCTGCATGGAAGTCTAGGGTTTGTTGGACCCGTCCACTGCCCTTGCAATCCTTATATTATGTCGATAACGGCAGCGTTTCAACACAATGCTGTCCTACTATCATGTGGATGTTACAGGTTCTGTCCTGCCTCGTTCTAAAGTAAAACCACCAATTTGATCATCAGGTTTCCGTGGCAGGTGCTGTCCACCCTCGCTGCAGCGTATAACAACACCTTGACCAGTTCTGTCCTACTGTGCTCTCAGCTGATGCAGCAGCGTATCATGCGAACGTTAAAGGTGGCTTTGGGGTTGGGATTGTAAGCCAAGAGTTGTGGTGTTTTTTTTTACGATTTTGTAATGAGAATGGGCTGGCCAAACACAATTACAACATCTGCCCCCACATATTCATTTTCTATTTTTGAAGCTGAACTTTTGTTAGTGTGTCTATATTGTCAGTCAGTCAGTCAGTCAGTCATTTTCTGTAACCGCTTGTCCTTGTAAGGGTCGCGGGGGGCTGGAGCCAATCCCAGCTGTCATTGGGCGGAAGGCGGGGTACACCCTGGACAGGTCACCAGACTATCGCAGGGCCGTGTCTATATTGTTGAGTGATAAATTGCACCACAATAGGAGTGTATAGTATACTCTGGGCACAGACGGAGCAGCAGAACACCTGGTGTTACCTAAGCTTTAATGTTATATCTATAAATCCTTAAAAGTGTAAGAGAAACAGCCACACCAGTGCACATTCTGGAGTACAAAAAGACATATGTCATTTTGTATACCATTTAATCTGTAGAAGTCAGTGCAGCAATGCTCTTCCTTCAAACAAGATCTATTATATGGGCTTTGAGGGTTTGTGGTTTGCTGTTGTAAGTCTGGCAGAGCTCATCAGGGTGAGTTTGTACAGAGTCCAAAACTGTGTCCCATTTCAGGGTCTCCTTTGAAAGACACAACATTCAATGGCGTAGATCTGAGGCTAATGGCTGCACCTCTTCCCCAAATAAGATGTCATTCCCAGGTCCTCAGTGTGGCCCCACAGAGGCTGTGCTTGTCATTTACAGCAGGGCAGGAGGATGCAGAGCTAGTGACAAAAGAAAAGTGGCACCTGGCTGTGGAGACATGCAGGGGAATCCCATATGTAATAAGAGAATTAAAAGAATTGTGATGCGTTTAATACAGATAAAAAATGTTCAACTTTTGTACAGTAATAACAATCTGAACAGCTTTGTGCTGAGCGACTAAAAAACACACAGCTGCGAGGATCAGCAGAGATAAATAGCCCAATCACATCTTGTGGAGAACTTTGAGTGGTCACCAAAGGCATTCTCCTGGGAAATACATGAGAGTGACGCATCCATCTCTAGATAATCCTCTTTGCCCACAGCCATTACAGTGCGAGTGTAGCACACTTTTCTTTTCCTGTTGTTGTGCTGACAGTTTGCATTCAGTCAACCAGCAGACTGACACTACAGCCACACTTACACATTACTGTTTTTACATGTATAACTATAGATACATTTACGCCTAATGTCCACAATCCTAGGATTTGTGAATTTGCTTCCCCATTTGGTCTTATCAGTCACTACATATCAAGCCAAAACATTGAAGCCAGATCCATATACCTTTTGTGATTTTATCCATCTCTCCAATTGCCATAGCTCCCTAACCAACATGTCCTCATCCCAAGTCGCACTGCTTTGCGGTGGATTTCCATGTCTAGGTATCTTTCTGTGTCTGCGGTTTATGTTCTGGGATGCAGCTACCGTGATGACAACACAAGCACATGGTGGGATGATGTGGCACGTGGTTATGTTTAGACAACACAAGCACATGGCAACCAACACACATATTGGCACATCAAACGTCAAAGCTATTTTATGAATTCATAATGAGAACTGGCTACCCTATTATTTTTTTTAATATATACTTTGTATGACTCCCATTCTGTTAACTGCCACCTTATACTCGTGACACTTTCAGTATCAGTTTACATGTATTTGCTTTTTTTTTTCATTGATAATGTTTGTTAAAACTGGAATGAATACACTTATATTCTTATTTATGATGGGTTGAGACTGCTCCAAAAAGCTTCCATCCATAGATTACATTGTGATAGATTCTTTTGTAAATCTACCCCACATTTATATGATCAAGAATTACAGATTGGGACTTTAAAATACAAACATGGTATTTTCTCTTCTACCTGACAATAACAGCTACTGCAAAACAAGGGCCACTGCTGACATACCTTTGCCACAGCCGGCATTACAAAATGATACCAGTGAAAACAGGTGTAGAGAAATACATGAAACAGTCTGGCTTAAATAGTCCTGTATCTTTACATTTGTGAAATTCAAAAGTCTCATGTTTATTGTTGAGCCACCCTGACATTTGAGAACATACAAATTGTTGGACAAAAATTTTTCAATCCAAAAAACAGCTTTAAAACTATTATCATTACTGTTATTCATTATCATAAAAATGCCACTTTTAGTAGTTTTCTTAGTCTGTTCATATGCACGAACGGTTGTGCAAATCATATATTTTGGGGGTTTGAGATGCCAAAACATGAAATAGGATTTTATAACAAATAGGATTTTATAACATAAAGTAATATAAGTCATGAATTGATTAAGTTATTTTAAAAGGAAATAAAACTTATAATACCCCCAAAATTAGCGCAAAAAAAGTAAAAAGTAATTTGCCTGAGAATGACGGAAAAAAAAAACAAATATAAAGAAATAACATGAAAAAGGTGCTTAAAATGAACAATTCTGTAAAATATTTTTAAACACATAATTATAATGATTCTAAATAAAGTTTTGGGACATTTTCCCTTAACTTCTTAAAAAAAACAATTCCAAAATTACTAATTTCTTGAAATTTGTGGAACCTTTCTTGACAAGTTGCTAAGTGTCTTTTTTCCCAAACATTTTCAAAAGAAAGGAAATAGATTCTGAAGATTTAAATACACGTGGAGGTGCCTGAATGCAGTGCAAGAATAAAGATGTCCATCCAGGTTTTAAAGGGTTAAGTGCTAAAGCTGCACATGCGTTTCAAGATGGATTCACAGATCTAACAGTGAAATCAGGTTAACTCAGTTCCCTTTGTGTTTATGTCAGCGAGTCATTTGAGGCGGCAGAACCATTGAGCAAAATTCAGAGTCATAACGACGTTTGGATAAGCATGTTAGGCCAGGATGAATATATAAGAATGAAAACGAGCGAGATTGACCTTTATGATGAGGGTTATTTAAGGTTCAGATTTTGGGTTTATGGTGACGGATGAGGCCAATAAGAAGCCCTCACCGATGTGTGTTTGTGTGAGAAAGAGAGAGGGAGATTTTCATTGACATTGTCACACTTGGCAGACGTAAGTACATCTGTGCTTTTTGTGCTTCCTCGATGGAGCGGCGACATTGACTGAGTCAGATTGGCAGTAAAACTTCCCCTGTGAGCCAGTCTGACACTTCTATTGAGGAGCTGCCAGGCACCCCAGGGCTCTCTCTATACCTCATCCCTTTACTGCAGTGTCAGCCGGCTCCTCCAGCCACTTCCGAAATTACCCCGCACACTCGATTTACACCGTGTTTTCCCCCCGCAAAATGGACTCCCATTAAATCTGCCGCACGCATCAGCTCCAATAACGATGCCAAAGTGTTTAATATCACTGCACATGATGACACTGCGACGCAGATGTGTTACTACTGTACATCTTTGGAATGGTGTGTCAGTTTATACGTGCGTGTGTGTAGGTTATCTTCAGGTTTCAGAGAGCCAGATTTAGAGCCCTCCTCCTGCAGTTACCTGATACTGGATTTAAGACCACCAACTAAATTTATAGTTTTGATTTTATTCATTTACTCTGCAGGAGAACACGCATTGATCAACATGACTGTAAATGTGCCAGTGTTAGCCAAAAGATTTTTAACTGTTGTCCGCTGGCCAGATGTTCAATTAGCCATTAAAACGACAATAAAACACACAACATATGAAATTACAAGCAGAGAAAGCTAAAACACAAACAACAAATCAGGATGGAGACTTTAGAGGAGTGAGGACATGTCACATGCAGTTAACCTTTTGAAACTTGAGCAAATTGGTTTGAAATCTATTTAAAACATGGGCAGGCAATGAGTAACTTTAAAGAGAACGACCCAAAAATCTGCAAGAAATGAGGAACAAGTACAAGAAAGTTAACCAAAAACTGGTAAAAAAAAAAAAAAAAAAAAATCAATAAAAGGAAAATACAGACAAAATCAAGAAAATGACCTGGAAAAAGTCCTTATAAAGTTAAAAAAGTTTAACAGGATTTCAAATATATATATAGATATATATAAATTAATATTATTTGGGATATTTTCCCCTTTTAAAAATATCTAGACCTACTACTTTTTAAAAAAATTGCTGAACATTTCTTGCCAAATTGCTCATTTTCCTTTATTTGCTCAGGGTTAAAAGGTGTAACCCTTTAAAACCTGGATTGACATCACTCTTCTTGCACGGCATTCAGACACCTTTTCCAAGCAGTTGAACCTGTGATTGGTGCAATTCTTTTCCCTGAAAAACTGGGGGGAAGGCAATGAGCAACTAATCAAGAAATGTTAAGAATTATTATTTGAATTATTACTTATTCCCTTCTATTATTTTTTTTGCCGTTTTTTCTTTTGTGTTTTTCTTTTGTTTGTATGGTCATTCATTTTCAAGTAATTCTCTTGTGCTTTTTACTAATTCCTGGTAAGTTGCTCATTGCTTCCTTTTCAGGTTTTTCAAAGTAGTGGAGCCTATTTGCCCAGGTTGCAAAGGGTTAAATACTAAGAAAGGTGTCTGAACGCAACACAAGAAAAGTAATATCAATCAAGTCAAAGGGTTAAACCATTACAACAGAAACCCAGATTACATTGTATAACTTATTTTAGTGAATTATTTTAATTTAAGGCATTTTTTCAGATCACTTCCGTGTTGGTTTGTTTGTTTTGTTTTTTATTTTGTTTTTTTTTCATTGCTAATTTCCAGGAAGCCAGATTAAATTGCATAAGACAGATAAAACCAAAAGGAAAGAAATCAGACATACGCAAACCAAGAAATGACAACAGAAAAAGGAAGCGAGGATAAGATGGTGGGTCTGGTTTTTAGATTATACACAAAGGACCTGGAGCAGTCACTTTATTGTACATTTTTTTAATGGAAGGATGTTCCAAAACTGTGAAGCTCTTCCTGTGAAAGCTGCTGAGTAAATAAAGAAGATGCTGGAGCAGCTCACAGCTAATGTAAGTCATAAAACAGAAGATGATGCTATAAAACGTTTAAAAAACAGCACAAAGTTCAGCTGTTTTCATTAAGCAGACAGGGTGCTTGATATTCTACTGACCAGCCGTGAATTACTAATGTTGACTCTACGCCAAATTGCTTTCCAAAGGATTTCACTGTCGCAGACACATTTCTAATGTTAACATAAAATCACGAGAGTTAAACCTCACGCCTCAGTGATCTCAACTGTTTGGTGTCAGACGGTCGTAAACTCAGGCTGAGCTTTGTCGTCCTAACATTCCGGCAAAATTAAACTTTTGATTCAAGTTTTTCGTCTTAGCTCATGCAAATATTTAAGGTCAATGACGTGAACGTAGTCAACAACCAAAAGCTGCGCTCTCTCCAGCACCAAATGTGAGAAAATGTGTTTTCAGGGTCTTCAGTACTTAGTCTGACGTGCTAAATGTCCCGAAAACACATTTTCTTTCTATTTCATGTGAGAGATTTATGTATTTGTGTTTCTGTCTGAGCCCTTGGAGTGAGCATGTGTCACTTGGAAAAAGGAGGCATCATGCATTTTTGTGCATGGAGCAAATGCTGATAACCTAAACAATATTTTCATTTTTTCATTGGAAATAACATGTATGCAGATCCTAATTAACAGTTAAACCAAGCGCTCATTGTGATCTCTATTCAGAAATGTAAATGTTTTTTTTCAATGTGTGTTTTATTCAGGTATGTACTGTTCTGCTGTTTCTTGTTACTTCACATGGCTTGTGTTCTGTCTCAGGGTTAAAAGATGTAACCCTTTAAAACCTGGATTGACATCACTTTTCTTGTGCTGCCTTCAGAAGCCTTTCACAAGTATTTTATCCCTAAATCCTGGAAAAATTGTTGCGATATTTTTTTCTCGAAAATCTGGGGTAAAGGCAATGAGCTACTATCTCCTAATGTCCTGCAATTTGCCAGAAATCAATCATTTAATAATGTGTTGTTTGTTTTTTAAAGCTAGGGAAATTCTAAAAACCAAATTATGTTTAGAATTACCATAATTTTATATATATTTTTGTGAATTATTATAATTTTTAGACATTTTTTCCTTTTTGTGCCACTAGTTTTCAGATAATTTTCTTATACTTACTTTACTATTATTATAGTAAAATATTCTTATATTTTAATATATTTTCTATATTCTTATACTACTTTATACTTTTTAATTTCTTTCTAATTTTGGGGTAACTTCTTGGTGGGTTGCTCATTGCCTTCTTTTCATGATTTTCATTAGTCAGTCAGCATATTTGCCCAGTTTTTTCTTTGTTTTTTATAGGCTCATAACTCACCCGAAGAGTGTCGGACAACCTGCCAGACCCAACTGATGCCCATGCCCTAAAAATATATTCCTGTCACCAGACAGTGTCAGCATAGTGTGCGCTCTCCTTCATGATGACACTGCTCTGCTGTCTGTGTGTGTGACGTAGCTGTCCGTCTGCTTTAAAGCTCTCACTGACTGATCTCAGCTCCCTGAAGCACGCACTGCTTTGTACTCAGCTGAGCACACCTCCACTGTTACACATCACCTTCAAACACCGCCGAAAATTCACTGGGATGGCTGCTAGGATCTAGCTGAGCTCCATGAATAACTCGCTACTTTACCAAATGATGCGGCTGTGATTCTCAGAAGGGTGAAAAAATGAAATGAAAGTAATTTGGATGCATCTGGCAAGAAGTGCAGTTACTGTTAGTGTTGACAAGATGATAAAATAAAGTGGATTATGCCAAGAGGTGGTTCGTGTAATGTAGTGATGCCTATTCGAACTAAAACTCTAATGTCAGTTTAATTTATAACAGTCATCCTCCTGTTGGGATACTAAATCCCTGCCGCAAACCCCAATAACAGACAAATTTCCTCACAAGAAGCTGCCACAGCCAATGTGATCTCCAGGGCCGTTGCTGGCCATTGAGGCTCCCTGTGTACCATGTGACCAGGACAGGCGTTTTTCTGCAGAGGGGCACTACAGAGGCACGCACGTCTGCTTTTCCTGGACTTGTGCATTGACGCTGATAGCAACAAGACCGCTTAGATGTTCTTGTATCATTGTTGAACACATGTTTTAATGAGCTAAAGTTCTAAAAAACCGACTGTAGCTGACTGTATATTAACCCATTCTTAACCCAACTTGTCAAATTTTGCCACTTGGTCAGTGCCATTCACGTCTACATATGATGTGCTAGGTATCCTCCTGCATCTGTTCTTGGCGTTCTGGCAGAGTGTTAAATGCATTGTGCCTTTTCAAAGTAAACAGGAAATGTACACTTCATGCTCGTTAGATGCAGAAGAGGCAGTAGATAAGACAGCATCACATTCAGACGGGAAATAAACACTGGACTCCCACATGAAAGTCTGGGGTTTGTTTGATACAGTCACCTCTCCTCCCGCCCATCTTACAGGGACCTTTGTGCTCCTTATTTTACTTTTTTACTGGGAGAGTTTCAACCCAACACCTCCAGCAGCGTTTCATGCAGAGGTGACAGCTTCTTTCCAGCTCGATCTCAAATGATGCTGACCATCTGCATATCATGCTGCCTCCGTCCGGCAGCGTTTTAAATCACTGCAAATGGTTCTGTCCGGCCACGTTCTCAGCTGATACTGCCAAGCAGCATATCTGAAAGGTGGCTTTTGGCATCAGGATCTTTTGCCAAAAACACCGCAAAAGCACAGCAAATATGACAACTTGGAAATAAGAACAGCAGAAGCCAGTGTTAGATGTAACCCACTGGAGTAACACTGACTAAGAGCTCTTTCTTTGCTTCTTTCATTATCTTACAGTTTGACCAAACTACGCTTGTATTACTCTGTTGTTGGTCTTCCTTTTTGTGGCCTGCTGACCCTCTGCTGATTGAGTTACAAAGCTAACCCTTGCTTATTATGAGAAAAAATGTACTGTTTGAACATTTTAAACTTGCCACCATCACTTAAAACAGCCAAAAGTGTAAACTCCACAAACTTTGTGCAATCACTGTTTTCTTTATGGATGCATGTAGTTCACAGGATGCCTGCGGCCACACGTGCACACCTCCATCATCACAGTCTGACCGCCGATGTCAATCCTATTTCATGCAATGTAACTGCACATACACGTCGCCAGCGGGTTCTGCCCTCCGTCTGTCTGGATGATTAGCTGTGCATTAACTAGGTAATTTATGTATGAGGGCACTTATTATGACCTGAGCCTCTTACCACAGATTGTCATGCCACATCTCATTTATTGTGAGAGGCTGCCAGAGTCCCCTTAGAGCAGCCGTTCTATAGGCCAAGCAAACAGAGCTCAAACATGATTGCATCTCTCAAACAAATAAAGCCATAATGAAGAGTGTTAGAAGGAAAAAGTTACGCAGTAGAAACAATAAGTGACATTTGCTCCTGTAACCTCGCTCCATCTGTGCCGAGTAGAAGGCATAATGAAAAATACAATTTCAATTTAAGATCCATTTCTCATTTCACCACGGGTGCTGCGTCAGACGTGAGAAATTAAGTTACGGCAACAAAGACATTGTGTTGGACAGAGGCTTTTAGTGATGCAAATATGTCTCCGAGTTGTTCCGAAGAGACATAATGACAAGAATAAAAAACAAAATGTCTCAAAGGCTGTGATAAACCCGATGGACAAATACAAAGAACCACAGGAATAAGTTTACAAAGTGGCAAACTTTGATGTCAAAGAAGGAATATCATATATAAAAAATAAGAACGCAGAGCTATAACTTGTTCTTTTGTTTATCCATAACAATGGCATTCATGAATTTAGAAGGTCAGCACGTCTCTGTAGACAAGATTTCAATGAACTCTGTATCCTCGCTTTCACAAACACTTATCACTCAGTTTTGTCTTGTTCTGGGAACCAGCAATTTGGGAATATTTCTGCTGGGACCAAGCAAATGAAAACAATCATTAGAAAGTGTCCCACGTGTTGGACAACTGTATGCTGTCCGTGTCCTTTTACCATGTGATGCACCTCCTAAATTGACAGTAATATCAATGACTGAAGCACCAAAACTGACAGCATTTGGCTTGTTGTCATCAAAGCCTTTTGCGTTACATGGAAGCAGTTGCTCTTAGAAACAAACATAGAGAAAATCATGACCGTCTCAGCTCCAAGGAGCATTTTAACATCTTTCAGCTCATAGTTTTGGTTTTACGGCTACAGTTTCCCATAAACCTCACTATCATTTTTATTTAAAAAAAACTGATAAACCAGGCATCCACCTCAGAGGCTGAAAAATTAAGTCAATCGCAAATGGCAAAAACTATGGGTCAACAGATTATCGGTCTGGCTGATTATTGGGGCTGATATTTGGCATTTGGCAGATTATCTGTATCTGCATTTTATTAATTTAATTGGCATGGATAAAATTAATTATTTAAAAAGTGCAAAGAATGCGTCAGCATGGAAGGAACTTTTTTAATTTAAAATATCACTTGACTTTATAAAAAAAAAAGCTGCTGGGAACTTTCTGTATATGATATTGAAAGTGTCAGCTTTGATTAAACATTTGATAAAGGTATTTTAACTACGTTTTGTGTTGGAGTTTGGTTAAGTCCAAATTCTATATTTTGACAGAAAGATTCTAAATGTTACTATAAATGCATATCGGTTCCAAATATCGGTTATCGGTCTCGTTAAGTGCTAATTATCAGCCCTGAAAAACCTGCAAAAAAACTGCAATTCATCAAATGACCACTTGAGGCTGACTCCAAAAAAAAAGAGTCAATTGCCGCAAATACGGACAAAAATATGGACCCCATCTTTCTATTAACTTCATACTGGAGAGGCTGTAATGAGGATGTTTTGCTTGTAGTGTGCTCCGTATATCTGGAACAAACTACCAGAAAATATCAGGTCTGCTGAGAGTCTGAGTTCTTTTAAGTCAAGGTTAAAGACTCACCTGTTCACTGCTGCCTTTGACTAAAAGGCTTTTTACTTTTTAAATTTTATATTTTACTTCGAAACTCTGCACTGCAACTCTTATTTCAATATATGCGTTTTTATATTTTTGGGTTTTATCTGTTGTTTTCCCACTTGCTGTTTTTAATCACCTTTTACATGCTTCTTTTATAATGTTTTAAATGTGTTTCCTTTCCCCCTGTTGTTGTATTTCAATGTTCTGTGTGAAGCACCTTGAATTGCCTTGTTGCTGAAACGTGCTATACAAATAAACTTGCCTTGCCTTGCCTTGCCTTGCATCACGTGCCCTTCAGTGTGTGGTCACATCGTCAGCGTTTGTTGTTGCGGTGCTGCTGAAGAGCTGCCTGCTGTTATAACTACTGTATTTCCACAATAAAAGCACATACTCCACTCATTTATGAAGCTGTGCAAGGTACTGAATTGTCAACAACAGAGTCTGTCCTCACTGCGAACTCATCAAATATGTTCACTCTGTTCATATGAGCATGATGTCAAAAGCCACCTGCTGCATCCCACCAGAACGGGGATGGACAGCGTCGGATGAGAACACGGTTGCAGAACTGGCGGCATCATTATTATACGCCAGACATGGATGGCCAGACAGCACAGGGTGCATCCACATGCAATGTGCATGGGTGGCGTCACTTGAGAACGCAGTCACATGGAACCGGTTGCATGTGCATGAAAAACCAAAGGACAAGGTCACGTAATTACACTGCCAGCAGCGACATCATGAATAAACAACTGACTTTCATGCGGGAGTGTGGAGTTTGCTTCTTGTGTGGATGTTTTTTTTCTTTTACACCTTACCATGTGCCTATTTTGCCTTAACTTAACCATGCATGACTGTGTTGCTTAATCCCAACTCCTGATTGTCCAGGTTTGTCTGCATGTGCTCTTGTGTAAAGATAAGGGCCGTGCTGCATAATCCCACTATGTGCATCTGTTGACAACGTGGTAATGGCTTTTGGGGGCCTTAACAGTTGACACAGAAGGATACCTAAGACGCTATGAGTAGATGCACTGACAGAGCGACACCATGTGATGAGTTGGGATGAAAAAGTGTTGACATTACTGAATCAGTTTGGTAATGTTGTGAATCTTTCTCTCGCTGCAATACAGATAAAAAACCTCTGTTCTGCGGTTAGTGAGAAAACCTTGAGCCTAAAAAAGTCAGTTTATATATGTGTGTGTGTGTGTGTGTGTGTGTGTGTGTGTGTGTGTGTTAATAGGGCTCAGTAAGTGATGGGGAAGTATGTGGCTGGAGGGCTGCCAGCTCTGTCGATTCTGTAGATAAAACCAATGTGAAGAAAATGAGAGCAGGAGCTGATTGGACTGAGCGGGGCCCGGCTATAAAAGGCGAAATGAAGACTAATGGGCATATGATTGGCCGGGGAGATGGGACACAAATGAGAGGCTGGAGGTGGGGGGGTGGTGGCTTGGACAATGACTAATGACAACTCCATCCCACAATCAGGACATCCACCTACTGAGAGGATCATTGGCCTTTGGTCTGGATGGCAGCCGCATGGACCACACTCACTAACACACACACACACACACACACACACACGTAAAGCCACGTAAACACACAGCAGATGGACTCAGCATGGAAGAGAGAACAAACACATGCACACCACACTCAGCACTTCAAGAACATCATTTTAATGTGACTTTTTGTCATCACTTAAAGTTATTAATGTTATTATCAGATAAATGAGCTGCCCTCTGCGTCTCTGTCATCACCCACTGATATCTGACTGTCACTCTCAACAATTACATCACCAGCGACTTCATGTCGTCACATCCTTTATTAGTGAATCATTTATCTCAAGTAAAAAAACTGGCAGCCCCACCAACTCCAACAAAGTCAACAATGGCCTCAAATAAACACCCACTGCAGTGATGTGGGCCTTACTGACCCTGGATCTACATCACTTTTCTTGTGCTGCGGCATTGAGATGCATTCACAAGTATTTAAACCTTTGAGCACATTGGTTTGAATGCTTTTGAAAACATGTGGGGGGACTGTCACTCTCAACAATTACATCACCAGCGACTTCATGTCGTCTGGCATTTAAGAAAAAAAAGAAAAGAGTTAATTTCCACAAATTTAAAAATTAAAATCAATCAATCAATCAATCAATCAGACATGCTTTATTTATATTGCACTTTTCATTCAAGCAAAACTAATGTGCCAAACAGTCCCTAAGGGCTTATATACATTATCATTATTATACATTTCAGTACATTTAACATCATAAATTGCCTTTGCTACTTCAGTACAGTATAATAATATAGTAATAGTAATATAAGATACTTTACCTTACTCAGTAAGGTGACTACCAAAGTTATTTTCAAGTAAGTAATCTGTACTTTTACTCAAATATGGCTCTCAGGTACTTAATCCACCACTGTATACATAGTATCATGACGCTGCCATATGTGGTCTGCTGTGTTAGTTAGGTACTTAAAGGTGACTGGGGTCACTGGAGTCCCACTGACAACTTTTGCTGGAAGTCCTCCTAGTTGATTTAATGAGGTTCAAAATGAACTAGAATAACTGCCTCGTGGTTATATGCCTCTAACACAGTGTTAAGTTGCAGTTTACATCCATGTCTGTCCAGACACACATGTAGCATGACAGTAAACAATGATTCAAATATGGATGTTGCTGCAAAGAAACTACAAATTCTAACGTGAATGCTTTGCACACATTTTCTGCAGCACAGAAGATCTCTACAATCAGCACAGTTTCAAGATCAGTGTCACCACGTCAGTATCTGACCAAATGTGTCCCCTTCTGTTCCTGAGTTATGGTGCTGAATCATGGTCAGAAAAGTGCTTTTTGCAGAACATTGTCACATGTCACAGTGAAGTTGACCTTTGACCTTTTGGATATAAAGTGTCACATCATCATTTTATCATTTTATACTTATTTGCATTTTGTTTGACATGTTTTGTGAGGTAATAGTGACCTCTGATCACCAAAATCTAATCAGTCTATCTTTGAGTCCAAGTGGATGTTTTTGCCAAATTTGAAGAAATTTCCTCAAGGCGCTGCTGAGATATCAGACAAACAGACGGACAATCTGAAAACATTAACTCCTCCGCTGCTTTTGTGGAAGCAAAAATATCAGTAACTCCTTGAGAAGTTATCACAAATTCAAACCGTACATGAAAGGAGCTGCATAGAAAGATCATTTTGAGTTTTGTTTGATTCACAGGTGACATGTTTGACTCAAAGTGCAGTAAACAACACAACAACGAGTGCGTGGCAGCACAGGGAGGGAAAAACAATTCATCCTGACGATTACCATTTCAAGGCTTGAACATGATTATACTTATTTTGTTGTCATGTTGCACCGCACAGCACACAATGCAATCTGTCACTGAAGACGCTGAACTGCTCCTGCTTGTTTCCCAGCTTTAAACACACTTCCTGTTTACTAAAAGCAGAGGGTGACGGCATGCAGACAGAAGTCTTTGTGGAGCTGATAGAGATCCTCCGCTCTCAGTCACTTTTTACATTCACCGTTCCGCAGCCCCTCGTTCTCAAAGAGAGAGCCGTCTGAATGTGCAAACCTTGTAATCCTCTCTGATTAATTAGCTGGGCTTTTTCAGCACTTTGGCCTGATAGCAGCAGTGGGAGCTCAGTAATGGCAATGTCATTTTCATGCTGCTTTAAGTGGGACTTTATTATAGGAAATAAAGTGCGGAGCAGAGCTATAAAGTGGCTGAGTGAGGGGAGTGGCATTCTGCTCTTATATTCCTGCTTTACATAGATCAGGCTGTCAACTCCATCAGCTGGACTGACAGTGAACACACACACTTTAACTGCAGTAAATAATAATGTGTGAGTGCTCTGAAGAGGCTAACTGACTACACTGAATGACTTTTAATAGAATGAATGATTTCATGGTCATAATGGCAATACAGCCATTTTCTGCAATTACAGTTCATTTTTGATGTAATTATTAGGTGAAGCTATATACCAGTGATACTTAACTTATGGCCCATGGGCCAAATCTGGCCCTCGACAGGGTGCTGGGTGGCCACGGACCATTTTCTAATTCATTCATTCATTGTTTTTTAACTTTAAGTATACATAAGGTGCCAGAGTGCATAAAACAGTATCAAAATAGAGCCTGTTAAAAAAAAAAAGGGTCAGTAAGGGATCCCACACACTAACCAAGAGAGGTCCCAGCTGAGCCCCTAATGTCCTGAAATCTTGGAAAAGGCCTAAAATCACAAAAATGTCCTAAAACCCTGGAGATAATCCAAAAAATATCAAAAAATCCTAAAAACATCCCAGAATTGTATTAATATTTGAAAACCTTTCTAAATGCTAGAAACATCTTAAAATGTGATAAACTTCCTAAAATCTTAGAAATGTACAAAAATCTACGACATATCCTAAACCCCAGAAATGTCCTAAAATCTTAGGAATGTCCTGAAATCCTACAAATGTCCTAGATTCTAGAAATGTCCCAAAATCTGCGAAATATCCTAAAATCAGAGTAAATTCAAGAGACGACTTAAAATCCAAGAAACATCCTTAAATCCTAAAAATGTGCTAAAATCCAAGAAACGTCCTAAAATCATAGAAACATCCTAAATTCCTGAAGACGTCCCGAAATCAGATAAACATCTTAAAAGCCTACAAATCACCTTAAATCCTAGAAACGTCACATAGTCCGAGAAATGTCCTAAAATCCTAGAAACATGTATGAGACTGTTGCGACTTGCCCCTGGCCTCCTGTCAAAAGTGGCCACCAAGCAAAGCTAGTTGAGTGTCCCTGCTCTACACAGATAGGATCTAGACGAGTTTCATTGAGGTTTGTGATGTAATCTCAATGTCAGTGTGCACCGTGTTCTACCAAAGACAACGGACTAAGAAGTCTAACTGCCTCCTAAGCAAAGATAAAATCAGACAGCAGCAAAGAAATATGACAAAATTTTGACAATATGACTTAATTTTGACATTTTGCCAGACCATAAATTGTCAAATTAAGTCTGCACTCAAATGATGGCATGGGATGTGGTCAGTACAAACAATCTAAGGCCATTTACTGAATGAAGTCATTCTTCAGATCTTTATATCATATCCTGGGGCAGTGCTCTTAAGTCAAGTCAATTTTATTTTATTGTTATAGTCCAATATCACAAATCACTAATTTCCCTCAAGGGGCTTTGTGAAGGACAACAGAGACAAGCTGGTAAGAAAGTAACACTTTTCAGATGAACATGGTTTTCAAATACAACTTTATGAGATCAACAACTTTGATGTATTTACTGATGTATGTTGGAGAACAAACTGTGAAAGTCTCTTCAGCTTGGATTAACCACAGACCTTCTAACAGAGGCTTCTAACCAAAAACCCATTCAAAAACCCACAGACTTTGAGATGAGGGAAGTAAAGGTGTTAAAACACGTGTTTTAGGACTCATTACTGGGGTTCTTTATAATCTATGCATGAGATCCACCCCTCGCTATAACTTCTACTAAATATGGACACTTGAGGCTCCAAAAAACCAAGATGGTGACAAACGAAGGCCTCAGGCTGCAGAGCAGCAGTCCACAAACCAATGTATGACGTCCCAGTAGCTACATCCATTATTTCACACAGTCTGCTTTATAATCAGTGCAAAGAAAGGATATCACTGAAGTGTGCGAATTATGTAAATAGAAATACATCGTGTGAATAGAAATGAACTTAAATCGGCTCCTACACATTAATTTCATAATTGTCACAGCTGTGACAGATGTAGTGCTCTACACCCTCAGTACATGCTTAATGGGACCAGTGCAGACAAAAGACACACTGCAGCCACATCTCCCCAGGCAAGGATGAGCTGAATGTCTCCCCAGGTGCAACACATTCCTCATTCTTTTGCTGGGAAATTGGAGGTGCAGGGGTTTGATGAGAGCACAGCCTTATATTTGGAGCTTTGGATGGCGTTTCTTGGCCTGTAGAAATGTTTGCTGTTGCTGGAGGCCTAAAGATCTTAATTAATAGGTGGTTAACGGTGGTCGTGCCGAGCCGTGGCGTAAAGGGCCGCGAGCAGTAGAGCCGTGCTGGCACCGGCGTATTTTCATTGCACCACAGAGCGAAGTAAAGTAGTTTACCTGTGGCTGTTACTGTGTTCCTCCCTGCAATATTTAAAACTATTCCACTGAATAGCGCAGAAAATGTCCATATCTGGTGCATAAGACCTGCTTTTGTTGGTGATTTCGAAACCACTCATTAAGCTCCTCTCACTGACAAACATATTATCTCTTCTTTCCTATTATTTCTACAACTACTTCACAATAAAAGCATCCCATTAGTTTGCCCCTGGAAAGGCTACACTGCATCAAATATGGATTGAAGCAGAGCATTTTGTTAAACAACATGTTGTGAATTTTGGAAATGATACCCCTATCTTTTTTCATTAATTTTGACTTTTGGACTTTACCATTCTTTTGAGTTATTGGAAATGTTTGGCTACAATAAAGGTCAAGTTTGCAGGTGCAGTAATTAAATGTGTATATGAACATATATTTTGTATGCATTGGTGTATGTATTAAGTTTGGGAAAACCGCATGATGAGAAAGCAGAAGCACAAGTTGGCCAGAGGACTCAAAAGGGACTAAAAACGTGTCTGCAGGTCATTAATAGGTTCTACCTACTTGCTGGAGTAGTAAACTAGGTTTCATTACATATAGGATTCTGACTGGTTCTTTTCCAGTTTTTAGTCAGACTGTGTGTTTCCATGGAAACAGGGATCACACTCCACACTTTTATTTTGTTATTAATAATTATTTTTATAATCATTCAGTGATGCTTTCTGACCTCAGTGCAAGCTCCTCGGTCCTAACCGCATCACTGTCATGCTCATATGACATAATAGCACACCCTCTCCTGTAATATTGCTTAATTAGGTCACATTCAGGGAGAAGTATTATAATCTTCCTCTAGCAAATCAAAGATCTGTAAGTGATGAAACATCCTGGCTCAGCTTTAGAGACTCAGTTGGTCTTGCTGTTACACCAAGTTTTGCCAAATAATCTGTGATTTATTAAAAAAGTCAAGACTTAAAGATGTCGTCTCTCTATGCAAACTGAAAACATATCTTTTTTTTTTTTTTAACCAAACTTTCTCTGTCTAAAGTCTAACGAATGAAGCTTGATGATGAATTATTGGCCTCACATACACATCATCCCCCTCTTCTCCCCATATTCCTGTTTCTCTGCTGCTGACTGTCAATAAAGGTAAAAACACATCAATATCACGAAATGCTGAGTAGTTACTGAAGGTTGCTCTGAGGTCTGGTGATTGTTGCTGGAGATGTGTAACTAATAAATGGACATACCGCTGTGATATTTGAATGTCTTATGTTTAAAGGTTTTGGTTTTGCACAGTACAAGTGACAGAAACTACTCAGTCTCATACTGCTCTGCACACAAAATGCACTTTTTTTTTTTTTACACAATTTATTTTAGACTCACTGTAGCTAGAAATTCCAAGATCAAACAAAAATACACAATGAAAAGCATGTAAAATGTGCCAAACGTTCCCTAAGGGTTAAATGTATGTGCAAGATGCAATAAAAAAAAATCTGTATGGCTTAAAACTGATTTTGAAATGACCTCTATGGAGTTTCCAAGGCACACCTGTAGGGATGCCTGTTGCAACCAAACCAGCTTTTACAGCCACACGAAGCTTATCAGCAGCTTGTTCCCGATAATCTCACCGTCTCAAATTATTGACAAACTGAAACTTCCCAGATCTAAGAGAACCTAGCTCAGATAATGAAAAGACAGAAGCAATAAAAGCACCTTCAGCAGAAGCACAATCTCCAATACCCAGCAGAGCACACAGGCTCTGACTTTAATTTCCAGTGAATGAGGAATCTCCTGCCTCACCCTCACCACAATCAAACAGTAGCTTTCATTTCATGGCTGCAGATAAAATAAAAATAACAACAGCCACTGCAGTCGTCTCCACATGGGTTTGATGACAGGCTACTTATATCTCTTTTATTAGGCCCACACCCTCTGAGATAGGTCAGGAGGGAGCGCATCCTGCCATGTTTTTATTGTGCCGCAGCATTCAGTGCGGGGCGTGCCTGCAGCAAACTACCCAAAGAGGCACACGGCTCCACCGACACACACCACAAATGAATATGCCATTTTTCCACCTATCCGATGAGAAACGCACAAGCTGCCGACGCTCGGCCAGTCAGCTGGATCTGATGGATTCATCCCCAAAGACGAACGCCGAGCGCAACACAGCAAGATGGAAATGGACCAAGTTGCAGATTGAAATAAGCTTTTACTAGAACGCCGGGAGAATTTAGAAAGCCTTTTTGAGAAGTTATGCTCTTGCTTGTCCATGTTGTAACGCGACCGCACTACAAAGTGAATCTGCAGTCTAATAGGTTTCATATGTCAGTCAATCAATCAGATTGTATCTATATAGCACTTTTCATACGAGTAAAACTGTAACACAAAGTGCTTCATACAATAAACCCAAAGTCCCTCCACACACACACACACACACACACACACACACACACACACACACACACACACACACACACACACACACACACACACACACACACACACACACACAAACACACACACACACACACGTACAAAGGCACATCTTTTCCAATGTAAGTAAATGGGGAAAAAGTCTTTCTGTCAAGCAAATTTTAAATACTGGCCAAAAGTTGGATAACACCATCTGGGTCGGTCACATGATGCCCACTAGCCCAGAAAGACTTTTCCCTATTGACCTGCATTAGAAAAGAGATGTCTGTAAATCAGTAAATATTTTTTTGTGAGCGTCACGAAACAACTCATTTCACTTTCAAGATCCCGTCTTATAAATTTTGGAAAGTCTAAAAGACCCATAGGATAGCTCTTTTTAGACTGCCATTCAAGCTAGCGATGCGCTAATCCCAAAGTCGGTCACTCAGGCACACTCAGCTGTGCTTGGCTACCATGAGTCTCTTGTACACATGCTCTATGGGCCAGTAGATCTGGGTATTTTACACATTTCTAAACCCGGAAAAAGAGCTTTTTATGCTTCATGCGCCACTGAGCAGCTCTCATAAGATGAACGAGGCCCCGTCTCAATGGCTGTATTCAGACTTCCCTATAATACATCCACAGCTCGGTGCGGAAGCCAAAATGCGGAAGACCAGGAAAAGCTGACCAATCACAGCAGACTGGGCATTTTCAAAAGGGGGGGGGGTGTCTTAAAGTGACGGACACAAGAAAGGAGCCTTTCCAGACAGAGGATAGATTGGATATGTTAGTAGAAATCCAAAATAAAAGTATGAAGCTGAAAATCAGCATAGTAGGTCCCATTTAACATTGCTTGAGTCAATATAGACTGACTTATCAAAGTCTTGCACATTTGTGCATTTCATTTTCACACTTACCCATGTATTCTACATCGGCACACACACACACTTACACACTTCTCTTGTTGCACATTCAATTCTCTTAAAGTGGGAAGAGTGGGAGAGAGAAAAAAATTCAGTTCAAATCCATGAATCTATTTTATAAATTTGCATCGGCATGGAAAGACAGAGTGGAGATGAAAGCAGACAGTTTCACAGCCTTTCACTCCATCAAATCCTCGGAGCTTAATGATCTAAGAATTCAATCAAGATTCAGCCACACGTCGTCCTTCAGCAGATCTTTCCACACATTCTCTGCACTTTTCAAACATAAGTCTGACAGACTTTTTTTCCATCCAAAAAGGAAATCCTAACCATTTGTTCTGAGTGGATCCTTGACTTTGAACACAGTGTTATCATAAAAGCAAGCAAAGCAGGGAGCTGGGGGGGTGACAGCGAGAACAAATGGTGAAAATGAATGTTCCTGTGTGCGTCGGCCACGGGATATTAGATTTTTGTCTGTCAAAGGAGCGAAACCACAGTCGTTCCTCTCTATCTGCAGTCTTCAAGGTTAAATAGAGATAAAGCCCGTGAGTGGTGGGAGCCCTGTGCCGGACCACCATGAAGGCCCATCTGTAATGTTGAACATGCTCTGCGCTAAACCTCCTATCAGCATATCTTGTTTCTGCTGCTCCACCGTTTACTGCCGGGGCCCTCCGCATCACATGGCTCGTACACAGGGGTGACCTTCGCTCCGGCTAAGAGGAAAACAAAACGGGCTGGAAACAAGAGGAGGAGAAAAACACGACAAAGAACAACAACAGGAAAATAAGCACTGCAGATGTTAATAAAGCTTCCCGACAGAGCAGCAGGGAGATAAGGTTTGCCAGTGTGAGCGGAGACGGAGGACTGTTCATCAACTCACCAAAACACACTCTGAGAGTGACTCACACAGAGCTCCAAATGTTTATTTGGATTCTAGAAACTGCTTTAAAAATGTCCTTTTTTGGGGGCACTTATAGTATACCCTGTGATCACTGTGCAACAAATTCTTTAACAATATTAAAGGATAAAATAAACAAACGAATGGCATCACTTTTCTTGTGCTGCTTTCAGGTGCCTTGCACAAGTATTTAACTCTTTAAACCCCAAGCAAATTGGTGTGATTTCTGTCTAAAACATGGGGGAAAAAAAGCAATCAGAAACTTGGTACAAAATGAACCATAAATTGCAAGAAATTGCTGGGTTTAAAATGTATTTATTTTTTAACTAGGAAAATGTCTAGGGAAAAAAAGAAAAAAGCTAGGGAAATATATATTTATAATTATAATAAAAGCATATCTAAAATTAATACGGAATAATTAAAATATTTTTAGCACCTTTTACAAGACTTGTTTGCTTTGTTTTGTCTTTTTCTTTTCTTTTTCTAACTTTCAGGTAATTTCACTGAACTTTTTATGAATTTTTGCTAATTTTTGGGTCATTTCCCCTTTCATTGCTTATTGACTTTTTCCTGTGTTTTTGAAAGAAATCAAGCCAATTTGCCAATTTTGTGTTAGATGTGTATCGGGTCAGCCTGTCCAACCAATAAGTGGTCATGAATCCCAAACTTTTCCCATTCCCTGTAATCATAAGGCACTGCTTAAGCTGCCTGCTACCATTTATGATTGAGAGGCAATTAAACAGGACTTGAGTTAAGGAAATAGTTGTGGATTCATGAAGTGGGGCTGTATGAGATCCTCATGTATAGTCTGTGTATTACATACAGTAGGTGGCGACCGGCGCGCTCCCTGTTTGCAGATATGTACCCCACAGCTCAGCATTACCATGCTGTATGTAGGGGTTGATATCAAAACATGTGTTATACACTTTAAAAAAACATCTACCTAAAAAATACAGTATCCGTCTAAGGTCACACAGCAATGGTTCGTGCATGAAACATGAAACAAGTGAAATTACCTTGCTCTTCCTAAGTCTTAGCAACATCAGTAAACCAGGTTAGTGTGACTTAACTTCATTAGGACAAAGAGGATTTTGCCAGTATTGAAGTTAAGAGATCTGCAAATTCTGTTTTGTTAATATGTTTCAGAATATACAAATATAACTGACAAGTTTGCAACCAACAGAATACAGATTTTAGCTCAGTCTAAGTGCTTTACTGAGGTTGCTCAAACTTAGAAAGATTGATTAACTGAGCTTATCATTTTTAAGTTGCAACAAGTTCACAAAATTAAGTGAATATGATAACATTTCAAGAAAACTTAACATTTAGATGTTAACATAAATTAAGATCAATAGCTATATTTACTTACATTTTTCAAGGCAATCATTTTACTAGATTTTTTTTTAAAGTAAAATCAACTTGTTAAGATTTGACAGTATGTAAAACTATCATTATAGTCCATTTACAACATTCTGGTAGCAGCAGCTTAGAGGTGAGCTGCAGGCTCTCAGGTAAAAATGTCTCGCTGAAAAACTAAAAACAAATAGAAGTTTCTAGGACGTTAATATAGAACATCATAAATTAAACATTTTATTTTGGCTCCTTTAAACCTCAGGTGAGGTTTTAACAAGTTCATCAGACTAACGGCTGAAATGTCAGCAACAGATAATTCTAACAGTGCAGATGAGGATTTAAAAACGCTTACTGTTCACCCTCACTAATTTGGCACTGGCTAAAATGCTGAACAATTAGTCTCATAACAGAGGAGCATGGCTGATATTTCATCACACACGTCCACCACCGGGGACATTAATCCTGTCCAAATGGGCCTGCAGCTTGACAACTTCTGCATTTTTGTGCTTTTGGGAAAGAGCCTCTCAGCTAATGTGTTGAGGTATTCTGGCATTTCAACTCATGCCAGGCAGGCTTGTAAGCACCATGAACTCTGGGCTGCCATTAACCATCTCCTCATACAGCCTCTGTTTTAGGCTCTTATCCTCTAGTTTACTGATCGAAAGTTTACTGATCTTAACTTTCCCAGGTCGTCAAATACAGACACACTGTCACGCTCCTTGGTGTGTGATACACAACACTGTAGGCATCCTTTAACATCTGTATGAAACACATGGACCTTTCAACTAACCTCAAGGTAAACCTGTCTGCAGCAATACATGGTGCTTAGAGCAAGTGATAGCATCAAGAGCTAGAATACCAGCCCGTTCTCACTCCAAACTAGTTTAAAACCGCCGCTTTGACGTTACAATGACGTAACCCTAACCCACGCCAAAAGCACTGTAGGCCGTAGTATTGGGACTCATCCATCGCCCCAACCTGCCACTTAAACTTAGCTTCCAGTTAGATCCACCTCTAACTCTTCCAACCAAAAACACAAGATGGGGAAATGCCAAACTTCAAAACGGGAGTCCACAAACCAGTGGGTGACGTCACGGTAGCTACATCCATTATTCATTCAGTCAATGATTTTCAGCTGTCTCAGTTATTTAATTCTAAGGTAATGTTTCGAAAAGGTTCCGTTTTACAGCATCAACCAAAATACCACATACCAGTCAGAAACCTTTACCGAAATGTCCTTATTTGCCTTCAGCATTGACTCTCAAGATATTTGCTTCTCCTCAAGTGGGTGCATTGGAGTGTTTGGACATGTCTCCACTCAGACAAATCACACAATGTGTTTATCACAGATAAAGAAGAGAAATATAGATTCAGTGTAGAACAATGGAAAAAAGTGCTTTTCTCTGCCTCTAACTTTTCGTAGCGCTCTGTGCGTTTGGAGCCCCAAATAGGTCTGGGCACGGTTCCAGGCGGCGTGCAAAAGCAAAGAAAAGGAAAAAGGAGTGCTTTGAGCTGTGTGTGATGAATGACTTCTGTGAGCTAAAATTCGTGGAGCACTTGTTTATAGCGGGAACATAATGTACCATAAATTCCACCTCCACTTTTCCAGCTCCCAGATAACATTTTATCCAATTCGCCGGTGCTTTCTCTGCTGATTAAAAGGCACTCTCAAGCAAACAGTTTTGCAGCGGCTGCTACATTGCTCTCTCTCCTCCTCAGTATCTCATCCCCATTTCTCCGACTGTACTTCTTTCCCTCCCCTGGTTGGTCAGTCATATCTTTCCTATTATTTCCCATCTGTCTTTCCTCCCACCCCTTCGCTCTTCACTTCTATAGGCAAGGAGAGGAACACAATTCTGCACTAACGCTGCGCAAATGTGCTGCTTTTATGTGCAATGCCTCCACACAGGTAACTGCAGTTCTGTTTTTTCAGACTGGGTATACATACAGTATTTCTACCTCCCTGCAGCCTCAGATTGTCCAAACATTTTACCATAATGGAGGAAAAAAGGCAGAGCTGATATTTATGCATGAGAGGAACCCACATTGATCTTGACAGTAAAACACATTCATTGTTACGAGCGGCCTCTAAACTACGCTGCAGCTGTTTCCCCACGACCTACTCACTGTCCAATTACTGTCGGGGAAAGCGGGGCCGGTCACAGTGGGACACAATCAGCGTTCAAGGTAGAGAGAGTCAAAGTGAGGAATATGAGATGCAAGAAAAGCACAGAAATAGAAAGTCAGACAGGCTTTTTTTTTTAGAGAAATGAATAAGTGAGGAAGATAATTAAAACCTCACAAGGAGTGTCAAAGCTTATAAAATCATCAAGCTCCAGGCAAGATACACAGCATCTTACTTAAGACCGCTTTGGTCCGGACAGTTAGAAATTACAGTCAGAAATCAGGTCAAAGCATTAAATCTGTTTTTTAGTAACTTCTTTTTGTATTATTTTCCTTGGTTATGGCGATTTTTTAAAAAGTCTTTATAAAGTAAGGACCATGCATAAAAGTTGCTATGACAAGGGCAGCGCATGTAGATGCAGCAGCCAGTGGTTCTGGCAATCTTTGCTACTTTATTCTTCAATATTTTTTCAACTCCATGACCCCTTCTGCTAAAGCACAACTTTTCTATGATAGAGAAGCACTTTCAACATTGGGTAAAGTTGTGTAAGGTTTGGACTGAATGCAGCAGACTGCAACAGGAACCCCCATTAACAGCATACGCTGAGTGGCCAGTCAGACCAGAGGGGAGAAACGAAACTAAAAGCGTCGAACAAAGAGAGGGAGGAGAGCTGGAATCAGGGCGAGGCTGACCAGACTTGGACCGAGAGCTGTTCCTCTACCAAACCTTCTTCTGGCTCAGTCGCATGAGAATAAAGTGGATGAGATGCAATTGAAGCTCATTCAGCAACAGGAGATCTGAGACTGCTCTTCACATCTTCTCTGAGACATGGTTAACCCCTAACATCCCAGATCAAGCTATTGCACTGGATGGCACAGAGATGTCAGGACACGACTTCAATTCAAAAATTCAAAGAATTTACCACAGCAGCAACATGCTCAAGCAACTGGATAGAATCTTCATAGTAGCTGGTGATTTTAATTAACTCATCCTTCAGCTCCAAAGATGTAGCAGGATCAAGGACAAATGTACCATTGTTGGCCAGGGACATAACATCACTGTACCACCAATGTTGGAGTCTCTTGAAAGAGAGCACATCAGAGTAGTGGTTGGACTTCTACAAGATCATTCAGTTAAGCAAAAAGATGATAACATGGTGATCTATATTCCAAATAATTTACTTTGGCCTGAAAATATAATGTTATTAGTTTCACACAGTTTACTTATACAATTTGACTAAATCTAACGCGTCTATCCAATTATTATTTCTCTACGATCCATTAACATGTTCAAGGGAAACTAAAATATGAAGTTATATAATTGAAGATGCACAAAATATAGACACATACACAGTAAACACAGCACCACAACATATGGGGAGAGAAAGGGGGAGAGAAGGGAAGTATGGCGTCCACTCACTCATCAAAGCTGTGCCTGTTGGGACAGACATCCAACAGAATCTTTACATGTGGAATTCTACAGATGATATCTTTTACACACAAAACACCAACAAAGGCATGTAGAGCAGAATTAAGCAGATACACACTGATAATTAACATTCAAAAGAAGTCACTCACAGTTTTAATCATTTTAAATCCAGCCCCTGAGACAACCTCCATTCCAAAACCCTCCAAACCCAAGAGCTGTGCCCAGAAGAGAGTCCCTGGTGTCAGTTCATACTGAGGCTAACTGCCCTGTCTCAGACACACTATGACCAGTCTCATATCAACAGTGCTCTCCAAATACCAATTGGAGTCAACCAAATTATAACATAATGTAAGGGAACCTCTTTAATACCTGGAAAGAGGAAACTAAAAGCCAAAGTTGATTAGATTGTGATTTGGCCTTAAAAAGAGATTCCGAATTCAACAGAATATCTCTGTACTGTCAAGAGGTATAAAGCAAAGGCAGATCCTGCCCAGGGACTGTGACATCAAATTGAAAAAAGGAAGACAAACGATTATGGCAGCCAAAGGAAAACAGAATATGTGGTCACTGTTTGACAGCTGAGGTTGAGAAAGAGATGCACTTGGACAATGTAAAGCATTCAATTAAATAAAAAACATTTATTCGAGCAAAGCACAGCTCTGTAATTTCAGATTTCAAAGAGTTTAATGAGCTCTCAAAGTTAAGAAACACTGTAAGAAGAAGGAGACAGGACTTATCTTACTGTCCAATATGTATGTATCAACATGCCACAGCCTGCAGTGCGTGACAAAGACTGGGCCGTTCTCATTCCGAACTTGTCAAATGTGTCCGCTCTGTCAGTGGTTTCGGCATACGAGCATGATGCCAAAAGCGACCCTCTGCTTCCACCTCGAACGCGGCTGGACAGCATCAGCTAAGACTAAACCCAGATAGAACCAGCGTTGGTATTATACACCAGTGGATGGGGTGTCCAAATGCAATGAAAAGGTGTGGAGTCACTTGAGACTGCAGCCAGACCTAATTGGTCGCTAAGCATGAAACGCGCAAGGATGGCATTAGGTATTAACGCTGCCAGTGATAACATTATACAAGGAGTGTGAGTGTGCTTATAGGTCAGGTGGGAGGGGAGGTGAATCTTATCTTATCTTCGTAGTCCTCTTATTTCCAAGTGGAAAATGAGGCTTCAATGATCCGACGCCAAGTTTGCATCATCGGAGCTTCCATAACAAGATATGTTTCACAGGGTACAGTTGTCAGCCCAAACCCCCAACCTTGAGGACCATGTGCCGGATTTTGTCTGGCCTTTACTCTGACACCTTACCAGTTTGGTAGAACCTGCCAGGGGTACGACCCCCGCTGGTATAGCTTTCAAGGGTCACAGAGACATACAAGCCTTTCCACCATTGCAAGCTACCAAACACAGGAGAAGTGGGGAGGTGGATAGGTCCCACAAACAACTAACTTTCATGAATTCCAGAGTTTGCTTCCCGTGTGGTTATGAGGGTTTTTCCCCCTTCTCCTTACATGTGCCTCTTTTGGCTAAACCTAACCATCTGTGACTTTGTAATCCTAACGTTCTTGACAGTCCGCATTGGTTGCCATGTGCTGTTGTGTAAACATAAAGACAGTGTTGCGTGATCCCACACATGCACATTTGTTGACTTCACAGTAACAGCATCCCGGCGTGTAAGCAACCGACGCAGAAGGATACCTAAAATGTCATAAATAAGACGCAAAACATCACTGAAAGACCGGCACAATGTGACGAGTTGGGATAAGAACGCGTTGCCAAGACACACACAATGTAAAAAAGGTGTTATTCTAACCAAAAACATGACATTTGTTCTAAACAGAAACCAAGTACTTCTGTTGGCTCAACCTTACCATGACCTTTAAAAAACATGAACCATTTGTTACAATGTGTTTCAGCTGTGCATTACATAGAGATGCTAAAGGGTACCATGCGTGTTGCAATGAGACGCTGAGGGGCATACATGGACTGCACTTGTTAAGTGCTTTTCTAGTCGTTAGATCACTTAAAGCACTTTTATACTGCAAGTCAAATTACCCATTTACACACACATATGTTCACACACTGGTGGCCGAAGGTGCCACCTGCTACTCTCTTTTTAACCTTTCATACACCTTCATACATGGATGGAACAGCCATCTGGAGCAATTTGGGGTTCAGCATCTTGCCCAAGGAAACTTCAACATGTTGACTGAAGGAGCCGGGGAATGAACCACCAACCTTCCAATAAGAAGACGATAGAGATGCAAACAATTAATCGATTATCGATTAATTGTCGATAAGAAATTACTCGATTAAAATATATTAATTGCAATTAATTGCGTTTTGAACGCGTAATTCCCCGCTAGTCCACGTGAGGGAGCGCTTGACGCCAGACGTACTTGACGCGAACACGGGAACACAAGCGAAGCAGGGCTCTGACGACAACAACAGACAAACGAGAAGCGGTACAGTAACAGGATGAAGAGGGCAAAACGGAGTGCAGTATGGAGCCACTTTAAGCTGATTAATGACGACAGCGACGCCAAATGCACAATATGTGGAAGTATTTTAAAGTACAACAACTCCACAACTTCGCTGAATTACCACCTAAATATGTCACATTCAGCCGTGCTACAAGCAGCGAGTGGTTCTCAGCCTACTATTACCACAGCCTTGGGACGAAGGGTATGTGACTCCACGAAAGCAGAGGGCATTACCCAGCGAATATGTAACATGATTACTACAGACATGCTGCCGATAAATGTCGTTGACGGACAGGGATTTCGAGAGGTAATAAAGTACATCGAGCCGGGGTACAATATCCCCTCCAGAACAACCATAACCACCCGCGTGGAAGCAAGCTATGCGAGGAAGAAGGCCGAGTTGAAAACACAACTTGCAACCGCGAATGTGGCCCTCACAACAGACTGTTGGACTTCCTTGAATACAGAAAGCTACATCACAGTTACATGCCATTACATTGAACCGGACTGGCAAGTAATGTCAGCAGTCCTACTCACAGAGAGCATCACAGTGAGGCATACGGCTGACAATTTAGCTGACAAGTTAAACCAGGCTGTGGAAACATGGGGACTCACGGGGCGTGTAGTTGCTTGTGTACACGACAATGCACGGAATATCGTCTCAGCGAACAGTCCCACACGAGTCAATTGGCACTCAGTTCCATGTTTCGCCCACACTCTGCAGCTAGCCATTAACGACGGTTTCGCTACCTACATTAACCGAGTCATTGTAGCTGCTAGCAGACTCGTACAACACTTTAATCATAGCAATCCAGCAAACAAAGCGCTTGCAGCAAAACAGAAACAAATGCAGCTGCCGTCTCATAAACTCATCCAATCCTGTAAAACCAGGTGGAATTCAGTCAGTGAAATGTTTAACAGACTAACGGAGCAGCGGTGGGCCGTGTCTGCTGTACTATCAGACCGCACAGTGACCAAACTCACAGACGCGAGGATGCTGGAGCTGAGAGATGAATATTGGCAATTGATGGAGGATGTGGCGCCAGTGGTGGAAACACTCAAGTGTGCAACGACCGTCATGTCTACTGAGACTGAGGTGTCCATATCAGACACGTATCCCATCACCTTCAGCCTGATCAACGTGCATCTCAAGACAGACGAGGGAGACACCAGCAAAGTGGGGGAATTCAAATCCAGAGAGCACACTTCACTGGGTGAAAGGATGAAGGTGAGCTAAATCCATTAATTTAATTATTGCAGATATTTTTAACTGTATGCATTGCACACAAAGCACATTGTTTGACAATTGTAGTTTTTAACTGCTTCTACTATCTTATCTAATTAATATGAATAATTAATATCAAGCAATCTATTTATGATTAATAGTGGTTCATTCATTAAATGATAAAACACTTAACCTATTAAAAACAAATGATGATTAAAAACAAAATCACATTTAAATCTAATTTATTATCTTTTTCTTCACAGATTGCTTCTGATGACCTGACGTCAACACCACCAATGCTAGCCACCATGCTGGATCCTAGGCACAAGCACCTGGGATTTCTGACCCCACCAAGGAGGATCGCAGCTCATGCCAAACTTCTTGAAGTGCTGGCAGAGGCAGAAGCCGGACGTGGGAGCTCCACATCAGCAGATGCCGCTGGAGACCGGCAAGAGGTGGTCGGAGCAGTGCCAGTCCAGGAAGCTGTGCTTCAGAGACGCAGTGCTTATGCTTTACTCATGGGTGAAAACTATACCACCAGGAGCACCGATGACGTAGAAAATGAAGTGGACAGCTTTCTGAAGGACCCACCACCAATCCTTGATTCCAGTCCCGCAACATGGTGGAAAGTCAATGAAGGAAGGTTTCCAAGGCTGGCTAACCTGGCTCGAAAGTACTTGGCCATACCAGGCACATCAGTCCCTTCTGAGCGTGTATTCTCAGCAGCTGGCCTAACTGATAACAGGCTGCGCACACGACTTACTCCTGACCATGTTGATATGCTGATATTCTTGAACAAAAATACATAGGTCTATATCTGCGATGAGGAGCACTGGGGATGTTATTGTTTTGTTTTACGAAGACAGACATATCTGTCATCAGGCAGCCTATATTTTAAGTTAACTAGAGCTACGACAGCACAGTCCTGGTCTACTAATGTTATTGTGATATTGTCACATTTCCCAGTTTAAGGGGGATTATAAATGCTGCTAATAGTCCACATGTGACACCTTATTTACTTTTTAGAATTTATTTTACTATGCAGCTAAGAGACAGTGCACTAATTTATATTCATGTTAAAGTAGCCTACATAGAATTGTATTCTTCTATTCAGGAATGTATTTTTTTTATGGTGCTGCCATTAATGTTTCCAATGTCGCAGATGAGAGAATGCCCAATTTATTTTCATGTTAAGTAGCCTGTGTAATATTTTGATATTTTGTATTCAGAATATGCTACCAAAATGTTATTCCCTGCCTTCAAGTGAGTCCAGAATAAATTAGATTAAGGAATATGATTTGCATTTTTTCTTTATATCATAAGGAAGATAGCATTTTATGTTACGTATACAGCAGATAGAACCTATTCAGCGGGAAATTCAGCTTCTCAGAAAAATTGCCGCTTATCAATTAATCGATCATCGATCGATAAGATGAAACAACTATCAATTAATGAATTACTCGATAATTTGCATCCCTAGAAGACGACCTGCTCTACCACCTGAGCCACAGCCGCCGCTAACGGAGAGTTAGTATTTGATGGGCTGGGAATGAAAATGTCTCTAAATGTATCACTTAAAACTGTTTAGCAGACGTGATGAAGTTTATGTACTTGCATGATTCTTGCACTTTTTGGTGTTGTACCCACATGGTTGAATCTACTTATTGTAAGCAGCTTTGAATAAAAGCCATATCTAAATGAATGAAATGTAATCATGTATTTATGGTTCGTGGTTAAAGTTAAAGAAAGATGGTGATGACTTCAAGCATGAGATTAGACATTTTAACTTGTTTATAACCAAAGCCGCAGTCTTTCTCTAACCTTAACCAAAGTGCTTTTGTTGCTTTTGCTCTAACAATTTGTGGGACTCAAAGTCCTGCACTTTGTATGAGCCAAATACATTTAGGGGAAAACATAAGAGCTGCAGGATTATGTTCACTGGCAAAGCTTCTTTTTCCAATTCAGCAAGTGTGACATCCTCACACTGTACAGAAGCTGCAGGAAGGAGGAAGGTTGGGGTCTTTTTCACTATCCATACCAGTTTCTGTGTGGACAGTCTTGCTGTTTAATAACTGGTTATTTCCCCATCTGATATATGATGGACCCATGTAAGGACTGCAGGTCATTACATGTTAAAAAGACGAAATACCCTTAGATCAGTGATACTAAACTAATGAACCACAGGCCAAATCTGGCCCCCGATAGGGTGCCGGGTGTTCCCCCCAGCCACTTTCTAATTCACAGAAAAAAAAAGTGATTCACACTGGGAATTGTTTTTGTACTTTTAGAATACATAAGGTACCAGAGTGCATAAAACAGAAACAAAATAGAGCTTGTTTATCAAAAAAGTGCCAGTGGAAGATCCCCTGTACCCCCGCAGAGGTCCTAGCTAAGCCCCTTATTTACCTAAAAGTCCAAAAATGTCGCAAAGTCCTAAAAACATTATAAAATTCTAGAAATGTCCTTAATCCTTAAATATGTTCCAAAATCCTAGAAACATACTAAAATCTTAGAAATGTCCTAAAATCCTAAAAACCTCCCAAAATCCCAGAAATGTCCAAAATCCTATAAACGTCCTAAAACCTGTGAATTGTTCTAAAATCCTGGAAACATCCTAAAATCCTACAAACATTCTGAAATGTCCTAAAATCCTTAAAATGTCCTTAAAATCCTACAAACATTCGGAGACTTCCTAAAATCCTTGAAATGTCCCAAAAATCCTACAAACATTCAGAAACTTCCTAAAATCCTAGAAAAATATATGAAGCTGCTGTGATTGGCCCCTGGTCACCTGTCATTTTGAAAAGGTGGCCCCTTTCCAGGATTGTATGATTTTTCTGAGTTTTCAGGACATCTCCAGGATTTTAGGATGTTTTTATTTCTAGAACATTTCTAACATTTCTAGAATTTTATGGCAACAGCTACATAAATAGTTAGGCTAATGCATTACTCTTCACTGTATTGTGTGGGCTAACGCCAAGCTCCCCTGGTCCTGATGTAACCAAGATGAGATCCACTACATCAGACCATGAGCAAGAATTACACTCATCTTTGTCTTGACAGTGCGAGGGCAGCAGCACTTCCTTTCATTTGTATTGTGTCTTAATATGATTTAGTTGTAATTAACTGTCAGCTATTTCACATTTTGACAGTGCCACAATGAGTTCATGTCACTGTGCACAAAACCCACGAGCCTCAGTTAGGGGTGCAGTCAACACTCACAAGCTTCAACAGAGAGGAATCTTAATTCACTCTCCTTTTACATAATTACTATACAAAGTGGAACTTCGGTCACTGTAGTTGAAGAATGCAATGTTTTGGTACTGTAGGTGATAAAATTCACATATTGCTCTATCAATTACGTTTTTAAAATGCCAACAGGTGCTGGATTAGCTTCCTTCTCATCACTTTGGCAAATAAGCAGAGGCAGATTTGTTTGAGTGGACAGTCAGGAAAGTCCTGTGATCCAGGAGATGGTGTGCGGCTTGTTGTTCCAATCCCCTCTGCTGTGGAAAGAGCTCATGATGAAGCCCCCATCATCCAGGCTCTGTCAACAACCCTGCACAACCCTATAAGCACACACAGACTTAAACTGCTTACCCAGTGCTGCAGAGTCTGTGTTTGTGTTTACATGTGTGTGTGATTTAGTGTGTGATTTAGTGTGTGTGTGTGTGTGTGTGTGTGTGTGGATGTACAACACAGAGAGATACACTCATAGAATATGAATGAACTGTTTTACCTATAAAAACAACAACAGTTGATAGAAATAAGAAATAATCTGTATTTATCCTGTTTATGAGGGAGACATCAGATGACCTGGGCTCCTTTTCAACATAAAAAATTTTAGCATTTTATGGTTTACTCTTGAAGTCCATTTACAAGATGAGACAATAGAATGAAGACCTGTCAAACTGATCGCAACACTTTTTCAAAATATTTTCTTTATATGTTCTTTTTTTCTAATTAGCTGTTCAAACATATTGTGTCCACATCCTTCCACTCTGCCTCATTTAGACAACAATATGATCTTAAGTGTCTCCATTTATTGAGTGTTAGTCATCATACTTTGCTATCATCTCTGCTTCAGAGTGACAACATTACCTCATATATTAATCACCACACCACCGGATTTATATTCACCTTCAACCAGCCCTTTTGCACTGTTGCACATACAAATCGCATGTGTGCTTTAAGACGTCCTCATGGTTCCTTGGCCCAAGACCTGCAGCTCTGCACTTGTTGTTGCACAACAGTGAAGAGGCACCAGAAATCCCTCAGACGTGGTCGCTCACACATATAAGGGGCTTGCTTTTTCATTATGGCTCACATAGCACGCCTACTTCACCTTAGATTGTCTATTTCGTCTATTTCTAACATTCATAATTTGTTTAGTAGGAAATAAAAGATTTGCTTTACCCAAAATTTTAACATGAACGTAAATAACTGACCTTAGATATTGCTAATGATATCGCTAAATGGAAGATTACTGGATCTGCATGTGTTTCTTGAAGAAGTTTCACCTTTCATTCGACAGGATTCTCCAGTTCTAAACCTTGGATATTGTTAACAAAATCATCCAAGTTCCACTTTTCATCTGTATCGCAGTCAGTGGATGAACCTGCTGTATTCCTGAGCATCATATGAAACCACCATGTGTGTACTCAGGTGACAAATGCTTTAAACGCCAACATGAGCTCCTTACTGACTTGCTAATTGTGCTTTTAGCTGAGTTATCCGGACTATTCCAGTGACTGTGTACCTGCGGGGTACAATTTCAGGTTAAGTTTCCACAACAAAAATGAAGTTCATTTATCTGAGCGGGGCAGCAGAGAGATGAGAACAGGAGAAAAACAAGGCTACGGCTGCAACCTGCTGCTATCACAATAGGTGCTCCTCCATGCACTAATGTTAGCACTGATGGTGATGATGATGGTGACAAAGCACGCTTATACCTGAAACCTGGAAGTCTTTTTAAAATAGGAGGAAACCCAGAAATATATCTAAGACTGGAGCGAGTGTGTATTAGGCTTCCTCTCTTATAATAACCACATTTTTCTACTTAGAGATTAACCAGAAGATAGATGAGCGAAACATCTGCAGTGGATTAATTCAGCCGTGCATTGACAAGATGGGATACGAGTGGGATATTTAAGACAAGAGAAGAGGAAGGAAAAAGAATGAGAGGAGCAGGTAGAGAGGGAGCCTGTACCTGTGTTTGCCTTAGGCCCTGCTCGTTTCCTCTCCTCTGTTCTTGGCTATGGTCTGAGAATAATAATGGGAGCATAAAGGCAGAGGGATGTTGGGGAGATGAAGCAAGATCTGCTTCCAGTTTAACAGTCTCTAATCACTCCTGGGATTGTCTCTCAGCTCTTCACTTAAAGATGGGGAAACTGAACAAGAGAGGCGAGGGACATTCACAGAATAAAATACAGAGAGACTGTGCCAGAGCGAGGAAGCTTCAGCCTCCAGTGATGTCTTTGTCTCTGAGCGGGTCCACAGGAGAGGGAAAAAGATAAGTCACAAATATTGATTTCTTGCATCACGCAATTAAGTCATATGAAGATAAATATTTCCTATTGACGCATGTTAAACAGTCCTAAATTGCCTCGAAGGTTGAGCCAAAGTTAACTGTCAGGATCGGTTTCTGAAATTGCCTTTTCAGCCAAACCACTTTATGGAATCGATGGCCTGAATAAGAAGCAATTAATTGACCTTGCAGTTCTCTGTGAGGCTGCAGCATCACTTCTCCACGCACACAGCGGGGCTGTTGCTCCTCAGTCATATATATTTACTCCTACTGTGATATAAGGAAAGACTTTCATCGGCAGGAGTGCTTTCTTTTATTTCTGCAAGTGTTTTATGAGATTTCTGTCAAGCAAGTGGGGACATTCAGATGTCTTTGAAATTGAAACCCACTCACATGCTGTGGCGCCTCCAAGAATTTTTGATAGGGGGCCACACGGGGCCACTAAAAATCTTGGGGTGGCACTGCACCGAAACAAAATGCCTCAACTTGATTTACATCATCTCATCCCAAGTCATGCGATATTGCTGCTTTGCAGTGGACTTGCACGTCTACATATTTTCACTCTAGGTATCCTCTTGCATCTGCTGTTGACGTTCTGCGATGCCGCTACCGTGATGTCAACAAAAGCTCATGGTGGGATTATGTTGCATGTGGTTATGTTTAGGCAATAGAGTCAGCAGAGGAGTATTATTTTTTTTTTCCAAAGATAATCTGACACACAGTGTTGTGTGCACGTAGTAACAGTTTCAGCAAATATGAAAAATGTTATTTTTTATCAAAGTTATTAACTGTAGCTTTAATTAATAACAATGAGCTTATGAAAAAATACAGTTGTGGCAAATATTTAGTAATTCTGTGACTGATCTTGATACAAAAAACAAGTGCATCCCCACAAACTATTGTGTTAATTTTTTAAAGGGAAAGGGAAGTGGGGACGGTGGATGCTGGGAGGGTCAGTGGGATGTTTGTTGAGTGTTTTTTTTGTTTTTGTTTTTCTTCTTTCCTAATGCAGATCTTCTGGAACAACTCACAGTTATTGTACTTCTATGTAATGTCAGTAAAAAAAAAATTTAAAATATGGAAATAAAAAAAGAGTGCGTGCTCTGTCTGATTTCATGACCTCCCCAGAAACCGAGGTCATCACAAGCGTACAGTGATGGGAAAATGAAGCTTTGCAGCAGTGACAACTTTATTTCATTAATTCATAAGACTTTAATTGTAGAATGTAGTATTTCATTAAAATAAAGTGCGATTGCTCTTACAGAGCCTCAGATAATGTGCATTCATTCTTTCCCCTGACACTCAGTGTAAATCTATGGATAACATCAGCAGCATGAGAGAGAGCTCGTTGTTGCTGATGACTTATCATCATGTAGTAGAAATCATGATGACAATGACAGCTGCATTTTGGAGCATTCGACAATTTTAAAATGTTAATGCCAAAATAAATAAACATCTTAAAGCTCATAATCTCATAACCAATAATCCACTCACAATGGACCATAAGTAAACAGTGGCAAGCCGTCTGCATGGTTTAAACCATAAATGTATGCAATTTAAAAAGTAAGATTGTTGTATGACCCTTTCCAGTTGCATTGTCTTGCTGTAATAGTCTCATATTGGTCATCTATTTGTCACACTGCACACAAAACAGCGCTGCTGTGAACCCTCTGTGGGAACATCACAGTTGGAAAAATAGAGGTTACCTTTTTTTCACTGTCTAACTCCTGTTTAACCCTTTAAAACCTGAGCAACTTGGCTTGATTCTCTTTCAAAAGAATAGGGAGAGGGAAATGAGCAATTTGTTAAGAAATGGCTGACTATTTTTCCTTGTTAAAATACTTAATCTTTATTTTCTGTAAGATAAATTGAAATGTATAATTCATTAGAGCGTTATACATATATGTCCATATATATGGACATTTTCCCCCTCTTTAAAAAAAAATATCTAATAACCCCCCTCCCTCAAGATAATTTTCAGATCATTGCATTGTCACCTTTCACTTATGTTTTGCAGTTTGTGGGACATTTCTTGCCAAGTCGATCATGATGTTTTTTCCAGTGTCAAAGTCCAACCAATTTCCTCAATTGTCAAAGGTTTAAACATTTGTGAAAGACATATAAATGCAGTACAAAAAAACTGACGTCGATCCAGTTGTGTAAAGGGTTAAACTTCAACTGCTACTCCGCCCTGACAGCTCAGAAAAAAATATTTGTTTTAACTTCCAAAACAGTTAACATGTATTCATCCACCACTGAAAATAGTCCCCAATAAATGCACTATTTCAGTACAGCATGTTATGCAAATGTGACTTTCATACGAGTTAATTGGTTTAAAAAAAGCATTAAAATTAATTAATTATTGGACCTTAAAATTATTTTAATTTTAATTTTAAAATGCATTACTGTTTGCATCAGAAATGTATAGTAAGTGATCCACAAGTTCAGTTTACTTTATAAAAGATATGTGTTCTTGTGTTATTAGTGACCTTACAGCTTAATAGCGTGTGAGTAAATGAGTGAGTGAATGTGTGCTTCACATGCTCACATGCACACCTGTGTGTCTCAGTGTGTGCCAGGGCATGCTATGGCTCAGTGGTCGCTCCTGCAGGCGGCATGGCATTGGTTTGATATTCAGCGCCACGCCAACATAATGAGACCTGGGAGAGGGCAGCGGGCCGATGCCGACAGATGGCCACATCCACTGGACGTAAGAGCACTAAAACATTTGGAAAAGACTGCACAGTGAACACTTTGCATGAGCAGCGGCAGCGTTCCTTCAGGAGGCTGGGAGGCTGCAGAGCAGTGGGAGGGATCATTAGACTGAGAGCTGCTGACGTCAATGCCTGGCTGTCTGCTGCTCTGAGCACACAATAATAGTCTGGCTGCTTCTATTATTGCTCAAATGCACGACAGGATCAAACAACTTTAGAGTTGAAAAGCATTTTAGACTTTTTGCACTTGTGTTGATTCATGCTTTCTTTGTCCAACTTAAGGGCTGTAATCACAAATCAGAGTCTGCACGTAGCTGGTTTCCTAACCCAACATCTAATTTGTTGTGTATCAACAACGAAAAGTCGAGAACTTAACCCTTTGAAACCTGGATGGCCATCAGTATTCCTTGTGCAGTGTTCAGATGCCTTTCATAAGTAATCAAACATCTGAACTCTGAGAAAATTAGTTTGATTTCTTTTAAAAACATGGAAAAAAGGGCAATGAGCAACTTGGCAAGAAATGCCCTGCAAACTGCAGAGAGTAGAAAGTAGAATTGAAAAATAAAAACAGCTAGTGAAAAATGTCAAGATTATTATTAACCCTTTGAAACCCGAAGAGACATCACTCTCCTTGTGCTGCTTTCAGAAGCCTTTTACAAGTATCAAAACCTTGAACCCAAAGCAAATTGGTGCAATTTCTTTAGAAAACATGGGGAAAAAGTCAAAAAGAGATTCTCCATGAACTGCAAAAAATTACTAAATTAAAAAAAGTAAAAAAAATAAAATAAAAAAAAAATAAGGAAAATCTACATTTTTAAGCAATGTCACATAAGAGGGAGTGATGTGCTGTATATCATCACAGCTATGATGATATACAGCACAACACACAACCTCGAGTGTGAGATTGCTTTTATACAACAGTTCGACAAGCATCTTTTATTTGTTAATAGTAACAAGCGTCAACCGATTATGATTTATTTGTTCATCTAATGATTTTTTTGGTTCTGCCGACACAAATAGTTCCACAACCTCTGGACGTGACAGCTGTTGCCTAGCAACACATAAACATTTTCCTACACGCTGCTTGCTAATCTGTGTTAGCTCGGTCTTCATGTTTTGCACAGAGCAGCTGCTTCGTATCATGAACTTTTATCTGTGTTTTCAGTGAAATCAGAGTCTGTTTAGACACTTTGGCGGCCTGTGTGAGTCAGATGAGTTAGTTTGATCAGACAGTTCGTCGCTCCAGTGTGTGTCCACTCACTGCCGTGATCTCCGTCACCTTGAGTCTCGTATCAGACAACGTGTGTGTGTGTGTGTCGGTGTCTCTCAGGCTGCTGTTTGTTTGAGACAAGTGTGTCCCTGTTTCACTGCACATCCTTGTAACATCTGTGACAGCTGGTTTACTCCCAGTTTACCATCACAGCTGCTCCATCATGGGCTTCCTCATAACTTTTAGTAACGCCAATGCTACGTGAACTGCACCAGCTAGCTGTTTGAACCTGTGCTTACACCATGCTATAAACATATCCCACTTTCACTCTTACGATATTAACGGATGTTAAACAGCTGTTAAGCGGCGTGACACATGCAGAGTCAAAAGTTAACAGTCCCAGTGATGCTGTACTCCTATATCAGCACTCATGGGATGGGATCGACCAATCAAAATTACTCGATTGGAACTAACTGTTGTATAATTATAATTATCATGATTAAAAGTCTAAAATTATCTAACTTACTACTTAAGTTAACTTACATAACTTCGAAGCACGTTCTCTGGGTCATTTCCTTTGTGTTTTACTTTCTTTTTTTTGTTTGTGTTTAAATTATTTTCTCTTTTATTTTTCAATTTGTACGCAATTTTCTTGCTCTTTTTACTAATGTCTTGCTAATTTTTGAGTTTTCTTCTTTCATTGCTTATTGCCTTCTTCCCATGTTTTTGACAAAAATCAAGCAAAACTGCTCAGGTTTCAAAGGGTTATATAATTGTATATGACATTTATATATATTGAAGATTTTGTTATTTAATTACTATTACATTTATATTTATTATTACAACCCCTCCCCCAGTTATTTCCTAGTTGTTTTTGTTTTTAAAGTTGCTTCTTCCTTTCTTTTTTTCTTTTTTTACTAATTTTGTGCTGATTTCTTCTCAAGTTGCTCATTGCTTCTTTACCATATTTTTTGAAAGAAATTTTGCTTGCTATTTGCTTAGATTTCAAAGGGTTACGGACTCTGAACGGTCAACTGAATAAACACATCATACCAAAGCCACTCACAGCATCCACAAGAGGTCAAAGGTCATCAGAGAGGCGTCAGTAGATCATTAAGGAAAGATCAAGGCAGACACTAAGATTTGACATCAGAAACCGTCCTTGAACAAAGACAGGGGTTATCGTCTCTCATATACAAGCACCAGAGATGGAAAGAGGACAGGAATATTGTAATTCAGTTCTGTTAATTAGAGATTGTAGCCCCTTCTTTGGTGCTCACAATTTAGTAAAACTAACTTAATGATTGAATTGTAGAGAATGTTAACCAAGCTAACATTTATAGTATCCACAATCCAAGCAGCTAACCAAGGTCAACTCCAGCAGGTAGCTAATGTTAACTTAAATAAACATGAAGTTTATTCAGTTCCAAAACTTTATTCTCCCTTGCCGCCAACCCTGCTGCAACCTTTCACCTCAGTTTAAAAAGGGACACAAACACACCAAGGGGACCCCCTTATGGATAACCTCAAAACATTTACCATAATGAACATAATAGAGGAGAAATACATGTTAGCAATCTCCCTATTCTTTAAACAAAAATAAAATAAAAAAAATAAAATAACTATCCTTTTTTTACACTTCAAAATCTTTAGAAGGAATGCATGGTGAACATAACCAAAAATAGTGGGGCATATCCTTGATATCAAACTCATTTAACACAATTTTAACAGAGTTTTTAGGACATTGTCCATAGTCCTTCACTTAGTGCTTTCAAAAGCACTAGAGCAGATGCTCCCTTCTTTGTTCGACAGTCAGCAAGTTGGGCTTTTGTGTCTGACTAGAGCACCTTTTTGATTTTCTTGCTTTGGATGAGCTTTATGCTGCTTTTGTCCAACCTTAGTCTTTTCTCTGTGACCTGTTTTGTTGACTTGAGGGCATCAAAAATGGAGTAATTGTCTGTCACAAAGACCAAAGGAGGAGCATTCTGTTCCGCATTTCCAGTAGTGAGCTCAGAGAAAAGAGTGGCTGTGTATTCCATCTGACATGGCAAGAGTTTCACCTGCAAGTGTTCTCTGCACCACACGTCTTATTCTTTTGGACTGCCAACAGAGGGGGGAAAACTTTCCTTCTTCTCGCATTAAAGCAATTAGCGCTCCCCTTAAGTGCCTCCATCAGGAAGGTTTCCCGGAGAGGCGTTACTGAAAACAATTAAGCTCAGTGCATCACTGTTTCCCAAATGTTGAAACTTAAGAGTCACCTTTTCAGATTTGAGTTTCCGAATGACTTTGTTTACTTCATGAATAGTTTGAAGAGTAGCATTTTTGGTATTAGATGCCAAAGTACAAGCATCAAACCTGACATCAGGTCTGGTCTGTTTCGTAACCCATAAGATCTGTACAATCTTTGATCTAAGCTGCTCTTTCTCATTGTCATTAAGGGGAGCATCTCTCTGTGTGGCATGTGCTGCTTGCATGTGAAGTGGTTGCAGGTTCTCATTGTAGCTGTGTTGATGCACTTGTACGACATCATAAACAGTAACAAAATCTATTCCCACATAGCAGAAGTTTTCATGCTCCTCGCGGCCGACAAGGAAAATAGACTTCAGCTGAGGAACCACTTCTGCTGTGAAGTTTTTTGAGCTTGCCCAGAGATAATCATCTACATGGCATGCAAGTACTCCTGTGACCTTACACTGTTCATCTAGCCAATGGAAAACTCGTGGATCCACCTGCGACACTCTAGCACCTCTCTTCAGCATGATTTCTTTGACTTTGTTGCACCGGCACAACGATGCATCAGAAAGACCATACACACATTTTTTTAATTTCCACAGGATCCCTTCACTTTTTGCCTCAGGAGGAGGACAAATATAAATATCCCTGACAGTTCCATGCCCTGCAAAAATGCTAATTTAATGTCCATTGAATGGACTTGCCACTGATTTTGACAGACAACTGCTAACAACAGTCTTAAAGATTCAGAGGCACAGGATGGGGAATCTTTTTGTAGCTCTTTAATGTTTAGCTCTTCAAAACCTCTGGCTACGAGGCGAGCTTTTGGCACAATACCCTCAGGAGTTTCTTTTAGGCTACAGACCCATCTGGTGAAGACACATTTTTGACCTGCATTTTCAACTTTACAAATACATTATTTTTGTGCCTGTTTGGTATTTCCTCCTGTTAAGCTGTGTCAAAAGAGTCTTTGGTTGTCTTTGGTTATGAGCACATCTGCTTCTCTGTCTTCTGATTCAATGTTGAGACTATCAACACATGAAACATCAATTGACGTTTTTTGTCCATCACTGCCATCAGGTTCAAGATATTGCAGGTTACTGTATACCAGTTTTTGTGCTTTCCCGTGGCTTTACCTGCTCTGCCTAAAACTTTGGCTCCGTGTCAAGCCATCATCTCTGCTTGTAAATGTTACTGTCTGTCCTCTTCTGAGCCCTTTTTCATTTTGTGTCATAGGAGGATGCTATACCTGTGTATTCATCTCCTCATCACTTGTGTTGTCATCAGTTTATGTCACATTTGTATGCCCTTCACCTGTGTTCACTTCGCTGTCAGAGGTGTCACTCTCTTCAATGCCTTGAGAGTGTGTGTATGTTCAATATCTGCTGCATTATTTACGTTGCTTTTCTCACTTCCTGTCTCTGTGTCAATAACATGTTGTTGTTTCCTTTTCCTGATCTTGTGTGTTTACTTTGCAAAGCCTAGACTGATGCACTCCTACAAGGATTCCCCCATGTCTTACAAATATGACAGCTCAATCCTGACCAATAGCTTCCCCTGGACCCTTCCACTCTGTTCTGTGACGACCCCAGAGTCGGGGCCTGGGGTTGTAGAGCTGGGCATGTATACTGTGTGTTTTGTGTCTCCAGGTCCTGGGCCATGTGGAGCCGACTGCCTAATCAGGGGCACCTGACCAGCGCTTCAGATTTTGTAAGTTGTGCTGCTGTTGGTCCCATTGTCCTTCCTGCTTCAGTGAACTACATGAAACAGAGGGATTATCAGTGAGAAGAATATCAGCAGCCACCTTGCCTTCCCTTACAAGATTCAACCTTTGCTTTTGCAGCTCAATTTTCGCCTGCTCAGTGTCCTGCCTCAATTCCTCCACTGACAGCACCTTTTCAGTCTCCATACTCGAAGCATCCTTTCCACCGCTACCTCTTTTTCAGTCTCCAACTTAAAACGTAACAAAAGCAACTCTTTCTGCTGCTCAAAAGTCAAATCTGCACCTAGGCTCAATAACAGGGGCGGAGATAAGCCCTCGGTGCCAGCAGCAACAGGACCAGCTTCACCAGCCAACAAAACTTTTACTTTGAACATAGTGCCTTCAAGTTAGCGTGAACACTTTCCTAACTCTTATCAACCACTTCGACCTTGTAAAAGTCAGCGATTTTGATCTTGTGAGCACCCATCCAAAAAACCTTCAGTGGGCACTGCCATAACTGCCTGCACAATTTCATCCATTGGGCACAACACACCCAGCGACAACTGAATGCATAGTGTTAATACCCAGCGTGTGTAAAGGCAACTGCAGCCTCAAAACGGAACTTCCCCGTTATCTAACCAAACATCTGACTAAATAACCCCCCCGTCTTCATGAGGCAGGATGACTTGAGCGATCTAAGGCTTGTTCTGAGATTTGATGAGAGAGATCCTGAAACCTTTTTCTCGCTGTTTGAGACGCAGGCTGAGGCACACGGGTGGTCGGAGTCTACGTGTACTTTAATGTACACGAGGCACATTAAAAGCGACTGCTATTCTCTCAAGTCTAGGTCCAGGCAGTCTGGTGCTCCTGTTAATCCTAAGCCCGTCATGTGTGCTGAGCCAGTTGCTGAGCGGGTGCCAGAGATCTCAGGTGGTGAGTTAAAACCACAGGTTTGTAACCCAGGACTGGAGTCTTACATGTCTTACATTATGTGAAGATTTTGCAGGACACTGGTGATTTTGATTCTTTCATTTTAGCATCCACCCTGCCATTTTCACATGAGTCTGACACTGGGGCACTTATTCCAGTGCAGGGGATGGGGTTGTAGACTTTGTGGGTTCCTCAGCATAGAGTGATGTTGTCCTGTGATCTGTTTCAGGGAGAAGTGGCTGTTGCCATGCGTCCAGCTCTGCCCTTGGGTGGCATTGAGATGATTTTTGGTAATGATATTGTGGGGGGTCCAATGTGAGCTGAGGCTCAGCCCCTGGTTAGCACCACTCAAATGCCCATGGTCAGTAAGGGGTGTGTTGATGGTGCTGCCCCTCCGCTTATCATTGCCCCAACTCCCCTGGTAAGTAGTAAGCCTGACAGGAATGCGGTGGAGTTCCGGAGGCATTTGCAGCGTGCGCGGTTACGTGCACCATGAAGCAAGCACAGTTGACTGATATGACTTTCTCTGAAGATGAGGATGACACTTCACAGCAGGATGTGTCTTGTATTGATGTTCCTTGTTCGGTTTCACACAGTAAGCGGGTGACGGAGCAGTAGGCTATGTTGGAGGTGGTGCAACCGTTTGATGAGGTTAAAAATCATGCTCAGTGCTACTTCACTCAAAATGATGTGTTAATGAGGAAGTGGGTGCCTAATGGGGAGGATTTTGTTGGTGAACCCATTACCAAGTTGTTGTGCCTTCCAGATTTCGTACTGTGGTGTTGCAGGTTTCCCACGATGAGTCTGGCCATTTGGGCATCAGGAAGACCTACAACCGCATCTTGAAGTATTTTTTCTGGCCCAGGCTTAAGCATGCTGTGTCTACGTACATTAAGTCGTGCCATACATGTCAGCCCAGCTATAGGTCAGCCTTTTGAATATCTTATTATTGATTGTGTCCGGCTGCGTACCCTTTGCACTCTATCACCGCCAGGTCTGTGGTGCGTGCTTTGTCCCAGTTAATTTTGATCTTTGGCTTGCCTAGGGTCATTCAGTCAGACCAGGTGTCAAACGCTTCATCTCGTTTTTTTGCACAGGTGTTGAAACAATTGCGAGTAACTCACAATCAGGCGTCTGCATACCACGCACAGAGCAAAGGTGCTCTGGAGCATTTTCACCAAACACTTAAATCTATTTTGCGAGCAAACTGTACCCAAATGAACAGAGACTGGGAGGAGGGGTTTCAATGGTTGTTGTTGCCGGCCAGGGAGGTGGTGCAGGAGAGCACTGGGTTTAGTCCCAATGACCTTGTATTCGGTCATATGGTGCTGGGTCCCCTAGTGCTTTTGCAGGACAACTGGCAGAGGCCCAGCCATCCCAGAACCTACTTGATTACATTAATGGTTTCTGGTACAAGCTGCACCGAGCACAGGAGGTGGCTAAGGACAATTTAGTCTCCGCACAGGGCAAGATGAAGAAGCTGTATGATCAGAGATCAGGTACTTGCCCTGTTGCCCCTCGTTTCATCTCCATTCCAAGCAAAGTTTTCAGGTCCATACTCTGTGGTGAAGAAGGTGTCTGATCAGAACTATGTGATAACTACTCCCAATCATAGGTCGCCAATGCAGCTTTGTCATATTAATTTTTTGATGCCATGCCATTCTCGGGAACAGCAGGCAGTCAACCAGGAGACCCAGGGGTCCAGCATCCATCCAGTTTGCTTGGCGGTGTCGGTGTCCCCTCATGCGGTGGCAGGGCATGGGGAGGAGGATGTGCCAGCTCCGGATGATGCTGTGCTTTACGGTCACCTTAAAAACTCTCTGCAAAATCTGGATGGCTTGCTCAGCCATTTGGATGAGCCTAAACGAGAGCAGTTGGTGGGGCTGATACAACGGTATCCATGTCTGTTTGGTGACACACCCAGTCGTACGTATTTGGTGGAGCATGACATTAATGTTGGGGAGTGTAAGCCAATCAAGCAGAGGTTTTATAGGGTTCATCCAGAGAAGCGCAAGTTTCTTGATGCTGAGGTTAAATATATGCTTGACCACAGTATAGCAAGGGCCTCTGGTCCCAGCTGAGCTTCGCCATGTCTTCTGGTGCCGAAGTCTGACAGTACGCCACGGTTTTGTTCAGATTTCCGTAAAGTTAATAGTGTGATGAAGCCAGATTGTTTTCCACTTCCCCACATGGAAGACTGTATTGACCAGGTTGGGTCTGCCAATTTTGTGAATAAATTTGCTCTTTTAAAGGGGTACTGGCAGGTCCCTTTGTTGAAGCGGGTACTGGAGATTGCTGCATTTGTCACGCCCACGGGTTTGTATTCTTACGAGGTTTTGCCTTTTGGTTTGCCGAACACGTCGGCGACCTTTCAGTGTCTCGTGAATAGGGTTGTTGGTGGTCTGGAAAGGTGGTCGATGTATCTTGATGATGTTGTTATCTATTCTGACAGCTGGTGTGACCATCTGGACTGCATTGCAGTGCTATTTGATCGCTTGGCTCATGCACGGTTGACTGTCAACTTGGCCAAGTGCAAGTTCGCAAAGGTCACAGGGACATATTTGGGACCTGTGGTGGGCCAAGGCAGAGTGTGTCCGGTGCATGCAAAGGTGCAGGCTATAGACCATTATGCCCCGCCCCTGACCAATAAAGTGTTGATGCGTTGAAGTCCAGGGCGAAGTATGTTTGGTCTGATGAGTGTCAGAAGGCATTCCAGTTTGTCAAGACCCTGATTTGTGATGCTCCTGTGTTGTCAGCTCCATGGTGGGACAGAGCTTTTTAAACTGGAGGTGGATGCCAGCTGTGTTGGGGCGAGAGCAGTGCTGTTGCAGACTGATGATGTAGACAGGCCAGTGTGTTTCTTTTCGCAGAAATTCAACAGGCATCAGCTAAACTACTCTGTCATCGAGAAGGAAGCGTTGGCATAGATCTTTGTTTTGCAACTTTTTAGTGTGTATGTTAGTTCAGCTCCTGTGGTGATCACAATCCCCTGACATTCCTTAGCTCATTGTAGTGTCCTAACCAGGAGCTGGTTCCCTGGGCTCTGTTTCTGCAGTCCTACAGTGTGCTTCTAGGATCCAGTTGCTGGGGATGGATGGGGAGCCATGGAACCGACATGGACCAAAGCGGTGAGGTCTTTTTTTTTTCTTTCTTTTTTTTGCTATTTTCTTTTGCTTTAATGTTGTTTTTTTTTAAACCTTAAAAGATTTTTGGTTATTTTTTAAAAAAAAAACCATATCCCCCAAAGTCGTGCGTCCACCAAACTAAATCCTGGTGTTTCTGAGCTTGGATACTCTCCACTTGTAGGAGGCTCTCCAGCTCCAGCTCCACATTGGTCCTGGCCACAACGAAACACCACATTCTTTGAGCAAGCTCAAATTTAACTGCCTCCAACTCTCTCAGAAGGGCGAGTTTTTCTCTTTTCACCTGCGCAGATCTGTGTTGGAGGAACATGATGATGTGGGCCAGGTGCTCTCTGGCTCCATGTTGGTACTCACCTCTGCAACGGTCAAGAGCTGTTTAAAGGTCTTATTCCCGTCACAGAGTGGACGGAGAGCTGCTTTGTTTAGCCGCAGCCAAATGCAGCTGGGTTCTAAGACCACAAATCTCCCTCTGAAGCCTGTTGCTTTTCTGTACTCCAGTCAACGCTCTCCCTCTTGTCTGGGTGGAGATCCAAAAAGTTTGCGAGAATGTCCTCCTGGATGTTCAGGAGGACTCTCCCCTCAGTTGGACTTTGGGTGGCTGTTGCGTCCTCTTCATTGAGGTTGCACCGAGCCTGCTCCTCCAGTGTGCTGAGATCTCTGTCAAGTTGATGCAATGGATTCTGCAAGTGTCAAGTGTTGTCTTCTCTGAGATTGATCTCACTGTCGATCGTCTCTGAAGTGTACACAAACTAAACTATCAACTAACAACTATTTACATAAACAAAACATGTTGCCATGGCGAAAAACTTCGTATCTTGGTGGTTTTGGAAACAGGCCTGGCGAAATGGCTCCACAGCGCCCCCTAACATGTAGCCCCGATGGCAGGTTTCACCTACAATTACGAAATTTGACACACTTATGTATCATGCCCAGACGCACAAAAAAAGCCTCTTGGACCCACCCCCCAAACCCAACAGAAAGTCAGCCATTTTGAATTTTGTGCTCATTTTTGGCGATTCCGGGCCTTGAACTTTTGCCATCTTTACAACAGGATTAATCCGCAAAAAACTTTTAAGGTATTCCTGTGGCTTGGCATACAGTTTTGATGTCTCGCCATAACACAGGAAATTGTTGTAACTTTGGTGTACATTGTCCAATCTGCCTGAAACTTTATGTTTGATAGGGGTCCGACCCTGAACACATCTGTATGTGAATGTTTACTAGTCCTGATAGCGCCACCTAGTGGCCACAGGAAATATCGATTTATTTTTTTTTTTACTTTTATGAACTTAGCTTACACAATTAATCGGATCCAGTTGAAATTCTGCCTGTATGAACTTAAGACCTTCCTGATTGTAAGTCATCATCAATTGTCCGCACAAAACTTTTACGATTTCCCTGCAACGGGTGTTGAATTTTGATGTTTTGCAACAAAACAGGACATTGTTGTAACTTTGGTGTACATTGTCGGATCTGCCTGAAACCTTGTAGGTTTTCCAAGCATCCTGCCCTGAACACATCTGTATGACAATATTCACTAGTTGTAATAGCACCACCTAATGGCAAGAGCAAGTAAGCCTTGAGGGATCATTGGATTTACATATTTATATGGTCTGGTCTACAAATGATGTACACAGAGATAACATGGAATTTGTGTCCCCTCCACTGCCACCCAGTGGCCGCTTGAGGTACTACACCATGTAAAAATAGCTCACTCCAGGGTCCAAACTCTCTGTGTACATTATCTGACTGTCACAGAAATGAATGACCACTTTAGCTGGAGTCCAACAAGTATCCCCGACATATGTTGGGGTGCAACGGCTCTTTCATTACTGCTTGCATCTTTAATTTAAAATGATTTTACTCAAGTAAAGGTACTTGAAATTTGCATTATATGTCAGTGGTCATATTAGTGGAACGACATCAGCAACAAGACTCCTTAGGCCCTATTTAAACAATCTACACTAAATGTTCTGAAGTTCTAATTAACGGTTGTGGATGGGGCATGGACAGATGACCACTCAAAAGAAATCATTTTTTAGCAGAAATCATTTTGTCCTGCAGAAGACAATATGGTACACAATCTGTCTTCTGGTTTCATACATCTGCATCTCTGTTCCTAAACATGCTACATTTTAGTTTTACACCAGAAAGTAGATCTTGCAAACTGCAGCGCTGCATCGGTCACATGACACAGGGCAGCGTGGCTGTGAGGGGAAGACAGAGGCAGCTATGGAAACCCAGGACGTAGGAACAGGGTCTGACTGGGCACAAAATCCAGTTCATGCATTTTTCCTCTGGACCAGCCCATGACAATGAAATGTGGACGTCACTACTGTATCAACAAAGACCTGCATCTCAACAGGATTTACACATTTCAAAGCTCAAAGCAAGTGTAAAGAAATTCACCTGTATTTCAACAAAACAGGTTTTACAATAAATGGCACAAGTACACTCAATTAACACCAACCAATTGAAACACAATAACACAAGCACAGACACAACGGAGTATTTGCTCAATCATCCAAATATTTCTTATGGTATTCTTTTTCTTTTTTAACAAAAAAAAATATCTTAATATTTTATTAAGGAATCAAGCCAAAATAAAACACAATCCACCAACTGGGTAACAAACTTTCTCGTTTTACAGCTAAACAGTACACTAAAATATCTTTCTAAAAACTGTGAGAAATAGGCAATGCAGTACAGAACCTATTTGATCAGGCCTAGTTTGTATGTTCACAAGCAGTAATTCAAATAAGTGACAACTCTATTTGAGCGGTACAATTTTGGAAATGCCATTAGAAGCACTACAAAGAGGAGGAGGAACATGTTTTTTTTTCATGTCTCATGCTGCTGTAAGGAAATATAACAAATGATATCTTTTTGAAAGTTCCCAACTGTAGCTTTTACACAAAGTGTAATGAATGAAATGAAAGCAGTGTCATTTTTTCTCCCTCAATTTTGGCAAAAAAGCTGATCAGTGTTTTACCAAAAATACTGAACATTTTCTTTGAAACTATACACTAAGGTCAAGTTCACTGGATGCTCTAAAATGATTACAGGTGTGTATAAGCGTGATTCCATTGACCCATAAATTGCGTAAATTGATATATAAAATTTGCATTATAGAAACGTCAATTTTGAAAAAACTCCAAATTATTGCAAAAAGTTTAGGTAAGTATTTCCGACGATCCTAAAAAGCCATATTTTGCCATACTGCAAAGGAAAATGCAATGGAAGCGGCTCCCCCTGGCATGATGCAGCAGGTAATACAAGAGGCGTTACTGCGTCTCATAACTCTTCAAAAGTTACAGCAAATCATGCAGAAGTTCTGAATCCACAATTCCTCTGTGAAATTGTGGACTATCACCTCCAAGAAAGCCCTCATACATGGCCAATATAAGGGGCTTGCCTTTCTATTATCGCTCACATAGCACGCCTACATCACCTTGGATTGGAAATAATGACGGCAAGTGTGATAGCTGCAACAGATATAAACATCACTCAGTGATAATGCAGTCATCTTGCTGTTGTGTTTTATTGAGTTTTGCACAAATCCGTAATGGAAACCCACCTTATGAGACTACTGTTTTCCTCTTTGTCTTTGATTTCTCTCTGTCTCTCCCTCTCTCTCTCTCTCTCTCTCTCTCACTCACACACACGCACACACACACACCTCTGTTTGTAGCCCAATTTGTGCTTCATGATTTAAGCCTTAGTGTGAGCAAATTTACAACCTATTAGAATAAAATTGCAGCCAAATAGCAACACAAATGGCTGTTTTTCTACAGTGGCATGTCTTGGTAATAAATCAGCCTTTTGAATCAGAAATATGTTTCTCTGCAGGGAAGACATGCAGGCATTTTATTGTGACAGCTTGATTTTTAACCTTCAGTAGAAATTTGTCTGATGACAGTTTGAGAGAAATGCACTCAGCCAGCAGATATGTTGTGCTGAAGGCTAATCTGTGCATGAAATTTGCCGACTCAAAGCCAGTGTTTATCTGTATCCGCAAAGTGATGGGGGGACACATGCCACAGCAGCAGCATTATTTGTCCACAATAACAATCCGCTCTGAGAACAAAACAATTCTCCGAATTTTTTGACCTGTTGATCAAAATGGGTAAAGGCCTCAGTCACACACACACACATAATCAATTTGCATGCTGAACATCTGCTAGGGCAGTGATACTTAGTTACAAACCACAGGCCAAATCTGGCCCCCAATAGGGTGCCAAGTGGCCCCCAACCATTTTCTAATTCACAATAAAAATAAAGTGATTCACACAGAGGAATGTTGTTTTTTTTTTTTTGTTTAGTTTAGTTTTAGTATATACAGTGCCAGAGTGCATAAAACAGCATCAATATAGAGCTTGTTATAAGAAAAATAGTACCAGTGGAGGATCCCCACCAACAGAGGTTCTAGCTAAGCCCCTAACGCCCTAAAATCCCCCAAAATGTCCTCAAATCCAAGAAACGCCCTAAAATCCTGAAAATGTCCTAAAATCTGAGATATGTCCTGAAATCCGAAACGTCATAAAAACCCAGAAACCTCCAAAAATCCTAGAATGTCCTACAAGAAATGTCCCCCCAAAATTGAAACTTCTTAAAATCTGGCAATACGTCTTAAATTCCTGAAAATGTCCGAAAATCGGAGAAATTTTCTAAAACCCTAGAAATGTCCTAAAACTCTTTAAATGTCCAAAAAACCTAGAAAGCTTGCAAAATCCATCAAAAGTCCTCATATTCTAGAATTGTCCTTAAATAATAAAAATTGCCTAAATTCCGAGAAAAATCCTGAAATCTTGAAAATGTCCTTTAGTCTGAAAAATAAGGAATACCCTGAAATCCCAGAAACGTTCTAAAATTCAAGAAAAGTCCTAAAATCCTAGAAACATCCCCAAACCCTAGAAAAGTGCTTAAAACTTAGAAATGTCCTGAAATTCTAAAAATGTCCTAAAATTGAAGAAACTTCCAACAATTAAAAAAATAAATAAATAAAAAATAAAAAAAATGCCTGAATCTTAGAAATTTCCTACAATTCTAAAAGTGCCCCAAAAATCCTAAAAACGTCCTACAATCCTACAGACATGTATGAGCAGCTACAACTGGCCCCTGGCCTCCTGTTATTTTGCAAAAGCGGCCCCCAAAGCAAAGCAAGTGGAGTATTCCTGCACGAGGGAAAAAAAGATAGGATGAGGGAGCTGAGGACACACAAGACAAACTGCTGAGCTGTGAGGGGGATTAAGAGGCAACATAAGCTGCAGAGCAGTGAGAGCTGAGGGTGGTATGTATGTGTGTGTATGTGTGTGTGTGTGTGTGTGTGTGTGCGCGTACTGTACATAAGTTGAATTATAATTACACTTGTGAAAACCAGTGGGCGGCTCTGCATATAAGCAATAATGCGCATATAATGTGCATGTGTTTTTTTTCATCATATTCATAACTGTGTATCTCAAATATTGACAGTAAGTAGTCCTGGACAAGCTTCAGTCTGCAGCACTTAAGTCGTGCTGAATACTCGACCACAGAGGCACAATCTCGGGGAAGCATATATTTCTGACGATTATACAGCCTTCACAGAACAGATTCTGCACACATCAGAATGCAGACTAATCCACAATTCACTTTAAAGACATGAGAACTCTGTCTCTTCAGGCAATTACATCAAGGTTAAAGAACTTCCCCCGATGTCTCCTGCTGCAGCTCCAAAGTAAATATATTTGCCGTCCGTCCAAAAGGACTGCATTATTTCTCCTCTGTAGTGTGGATGCTGTGTGGGTTCCCGGCGTTCCCCTGCAGCTACTAAGTCAGCCATCTCTGAAGTGTGAAAGCCCGTCTTTGAAAGCGCAGGAATGGAATTTTCTTTGGAGTTTTCCAAAGACTGCCACAGACTACAGGATTATAATTGCTACAGGGTTGTTTTGCTACACTTTGACATAATGAAACAAGCTAAGCTGCCGCGGGCGAGGCAGAGCACGGCGGCAGACCCAGCAAACTCACAGATCCACATGAAAACAGTTTGTATTTTTTGGGATAATACAACTTAAAAATTTCCACCAAACTAGATTTTATTTGTAAAATACACCCTTTGTAATTGTCTGACAAATTGAGCACTCCCACCAGTTTTGATTTACTGTAGTTAAACATGCTGAATGATGTTTTACTCTGGAGATGTGATCACGCTGTAAGATACAGTGAACTGTGCAGACCAGGGCTGCACCTAACGATTGTTTTTTTTATCGATTAATCTATCGATTATTTTTCTATTAATCGATTAATCTATCAAATTTTTTTTTTTTAGTCATCTAACTATTATTTCTTTATTACTCGATTAATATATCAACAAATTTATAAAATAACATTTTAAAAAGCTGAAGGGCATTATTCCCCAACAAATAATAGTCCATTCTTAACTGGTAATCTGTGTTTTACAGTCTGATATAAAGTCTCTCCAAAATAATGCAAGAGCTTGTTCCACTCAAGTAAAAGGGATGTAGTGCATCTACATTTAGCAATCCAACAGCAAAATAAATAAAACAATGTAAAATACAAGTCACTTTTAGGGAGGAATAACAAAACAGTTACTCGTTGTTACAGTAACAAACCTCAAATCTAGAAGTCCAACAAAACAGTAAACACTATAACCTTTCTCTAACAGAAATAATTATAACTAGTATATTCTTTCTGTATCAAAATAGTCCAGCCTTAACTGGGCCTTAAGGCATATCGCTGCCTGCTGACATGAATGCTGTATTTTCATATTTATAAGCACATATTCCTTCATTTATGAAGTTGTGCAAGCTCCTGCACAGCTGACAATAACGTCCTGTAAATGTTTCAAAATAAAATGCATTGTCTCAGCAACTGATCGCATTCTGTCCACAGAGACACAGTCAGATAACTTTTGTTTTGAAAGGGAAGCAAGGAAGTTAAGGTAAAACAAACATCTTTGTATTTCCTCATCTCTGTGACAGAGACAGACTTTAAACTGCAGTATAAAGTGGTACAGAGTCTATAATCACACAGTTTGTCAGCAGTCTATTCCTGCTGACAAATTCCAGTGTCACATGTAAAAAAACAGCAAGCCTCCGTTTCTCTAGATGTGCTGCAGCTGACATGCAGCGGAGACACGTCTGAAAGGTGCTGCTCGAGCAGGCAGTGTGCACAATCTAACTTGATAACATGAACGGTAAAACAAAAACAACTTGATCGGCCCTGTTCACGCTCTCATGGCGCGCGCTGTGTGAAACGGTTCGCCAGTCGATGCACGTTACGTGAACTGACGTATTTACAAAATTGCTTATGTCAACGCGTCGCCCCAGCCATAGTGCAGATACATGCATAAAGTATCTGCAGCATCTGTCACAAGCAAAGCTTAAAGTGGATCAAAAAAGGTGTCAGGACTCTGAAACAGCAGCTGCACAACCTGTGGTTAGAAAACATTTACTGGTATAAGTGCACATCATGTGAAATCTATATTATACACAGAAGCGCATGATCGCCTTGAAATAATGAAATGTAAATGTAAGCATTTTCCATTTCACAAATGAAGTAAAGTTTATTATATATATGAATATGCATGTATGTGTAGGCTATATGTGTAAATAAGCGGGACATATATATGTACGTGTATATGTGTATGTATATGGATATGTGTGTATGTTTTTGTGTGTGTGTGTGTGTGTGTGTGTGTGTGTGTGTAAATATGTAAGTGTAAGTGCATATGTTATAGATGAAGTTCACAGATTAATTAACTGATTAGAAGGGGTAGGAATAATAAGTTTATACTTCCTCCTACTACTTTTCAAACACGTAAAACGCAATTTCTTATTGTTTATTTGTAACTATTCATTGAGTATGGCTTATCATCCATTTTGTTATTGTTATGTTATTTTGTTTTGTTTAATTTTTTATCTTTTCTGTTTGTTTTACAAGTTTAAATTAAATCTGTCTGTCCGTCTCTCTCTCTGTCTGTCTATCCGTCAATCCATCTGTCTAATCATATATTTGAGTTACGGTGAATTATGTTTATACAGTTATCTTTTTTCACATTCTTGTTTACATGGCTGATTATTTGCATATATTTACATGTTTAAATACTTTCATAAGTGACTTAAAATGTGCAATAATCTGCTAAATCGACCTCTGCGGTTTTTGTCGCTGCTTAAAAATAAGCACATGCAGCGTTATCTAACCATGTGCATTTGCTGACATCACGGCAGCAGTATCCCGGAATATAAATAGCAGATGCAGAAGGATACTAAACTCTTAATAGACGCAGCAGTCCACTGACAAAACAGCAACATGTGATGAGTTGGGATGAGAACATATGGGCATTTAGCAAAGTCTCAGTCCCCAAAGCTTCTGAATGGTTTGTTCAGTCACATGTAAGTTAAAAACAAGGAAGTGTTATAAAGCGGGTGAAGTTTGGAGAATAGCAAAGTGCTGCTTAATATAATCATCTCCATCCTGCTTCTGCTCAACAGGAGCTATCTAACCACTGAACCCTTAGCTAACATTAGGTGGCAGCAGGGGGATGGAGTGACATAAAAATTGACATAATTGGAGAAATAATCGAACAACAAGCACACTTTTGCCACAAATTGCTAGAAGCAATTGTTTTCATTGGAGCTCTCTAGTGAGGTGCAAGATGCAGTTTTGCATCACATGGAGAACATTGTTTGCACCACATTTTGATGTCATGTGACGTGAATGGCCAGAAGCACAGCTGCAGACAGGTGTCCAGCATGCAGCGCTTGGAAAAGTAAGCAAAATAAACTGAACAGATGTCATTACTTTGCCTAAATAAATGGAAGAAAGACAGGATTTGGTTATTCACTAAAGGCAGAGAATACCACCTCTCCCTCTTAATTTAAAAAATGATATTACCCTCTGAAACCAAAGAAAAGTGGTTTGATGTCTTTCAAAAACAGAAAAAACACAACAAGCAACATGGCTAGAAATCTTGCACAAATTGCAAAACGTTAGCAAAAGGTGACAAAAAAATGAAAAATGACCTGAAATTTAGCTGGCATGGACTGTTTGATATTATCAAATTCACATGTCCAGCATTCTATATTTATAATTGCCTTAATTATATATTCAAAATTACAATGCAGAAAAAAAGGGGAAAAAAACATTTTTTAGTACTTTCTTGATGTCATTTTCTTTCTTTTTCTTCTTTACTTTTTTTTCTTACTTACTGGTAATTTTCTTGCAACTTTTTACTAATTTCTTGTTTATTTTTGGGCCATTTCTTGTAAAGTTGCTTATTGCTCTCCAATGTTTTTGAAAAAAATCACACCAACCAGGTTTCAAAGGGTTAAGGTTTTGTGTGGTAAAAACAAATATTGTTAATTTTAACAAGCCTATTTATTGATATTATTATGCAATCTGAAATATCCTGTAGATACCATGTATGCCATATAATGTACATGTAAAGCATTTCACAGTTGTTTAATTTGGTGAATATGTCCTGCAAGTTTGGGGCTGCTGAAACTGGAAATAGAAAGAAATACATATTGGAATTCTGTCAGTAAGACAACAGCTCAGTGTATTGAGAAACTTGTCAATAATTAGGTCTTTTTTTGCCTCAAACCATTTTTATTATGACTAAAACAAAGTAAATCCTGCTAAATCAATGTTGTCATTTGTAGAAGATGAACCCCTAAAAATGTGAGAAAGAACTGCAGGTGAAGAAAGAAAAGAACTTCAGGATTAAACATGCTATTGACATCTTTCACGAGCATTCACTGATTAAAATGTTTCCATTGTATCTGCGGTTGAGCCATGCAAACACGAGCAAACAGCCCTCAATTCCACCTTTCACTCCTGAACAGTGCAGAAATATTTACCCATTGTTAACAGCACTATGCCTAATGCCTGTGCATGGCTGCTTGCCCATGTCATTAGTTTGCTTAAGGAGCAAGGGGCCTTTTTCTCACAAAGGAAATTAGCTAAATCCTCGGCCCATAATCACTGGAGTCCAATGAAATTAGTCTGAGAGAGAGAATTGATTGGTTGTTGTTTCTCAGCAAAATATGCTTAAATTGTCTGAATTTCTGCCTTAGAGCTCCTCTTTAAACATATAACAACCCATTCCACGTAATATGCTCACATTATTGCTTTTTCTTCCTTTCTCTTCTCCTTATGTTGTCCCTGTGGTGTAACTTAGGCCTGTTTCCTTCACTGTGTTGTGTACTGGGATATACATGGAGTGTATAAGGTATAAATACAAACATCTCTTACTATACAATAGTAAGAGATCAGCTACATGTTGGGAGTGAGACTGGTTGACCGTTTCCTCAACACTTTGTCATCCATAGTCGTCACATATTTTCACTCTGCGTTGGACTTCTGCGTCTACATATTACCAATGCTGGGACGTCAACAAACGCACATGTTGGCACAGATGTTAAAGATTAGGGGAAGGGGGCACATAGTAAGGTGTAGAAATAAAACATCACATTCAGACCTGAAGAGAACACCCCGCATGAAAGTCCGGGGTATTTTGGATCCACCCACCACCCCTTTCACGCATACAGTGTATTCTGATTAACCTTAACACCCTGCTGATCATAGTTTTAGTGAAAGAAGATGGCGTGCCAAAGAAGGCATCTGGGTGTTTATTGTTTTATTGTCTAGATTACAAAAATCATGAAAACAGAAAGTTGAGGAATCCTAAGAAGTGTTTATCTTTGGAAGCAGCCCATGATTTGACTAGGATTCCTAATGGTTGTGTGTGTCTGGCTAAAGTATCCTGTGAACATCCCCCAGAACATCCTGTCACATGTCATGTTAAAACAAATGTATTTTGTAAGAACAGGGCTTTTTTTTTACTTCTGTACTTACTACACAAGTTTTTTTCTTTTTTTAACCACTACATCTATAGGGACCTTAGTGCCTCTTATGTTGTGTCATTATTGGCAGGATTTCCACGTGACGCCGTCTAGCGGTGTATAATGCGGACGGGCTAGGTTCCGCCTGTCCATGTATGAAGCAGCAGGTATAATCAGCTGTCCGCCTGTTTATAAACACACCGTAAACAGTTTTGTGCGGCTGTATTCTTAGCTTACAACAAAACAAAACCAGTATCTGAAAAGTATTTGACGACCTCAGGAATGACAACAGTCTGAGTGAGACCGGGAGACAGTACCCTCCACCTCCTGATGACAAACAAAGCTCATACACTATGTGACTTTAGAAACGTTGATATTCTATACATGAAACCTGCCAATGTAACATATTTGTGGTTTGCAGAAGCATTCAATACAAACATTATCCTCATGTGGATGGGCTGCTGCAACAATATATCTATTGTGCTGCTAGTCTCTTTGTGTCTATTATAATCAAGAAAATGCATCCAAACAGAGAGCGGTGCTGATGCTGAGATTCCGTCTCCTGAGTAATAAGTCAGACAGTGTCAGTCGACTGCAGAGCTGGCCCCCCCGTCTGAGTGAGAGACCTGCTTCACTGGCCTCATTTATGCGACAACGTGACAGTGCCTGTTTGTGTGACTGTGGCCTTTGTTCTTTAGTCAGACCTTCAGTACAAACAAGGGAAGAAATAAGTGGGGCTAGAGCAGGCAGTACACACACACACACACACACACACACACACACACACACACACACACACACACACAGAACATGCTGGAGTCAATAGCCTAATACATCGAAAGCCACTGACTTCACAGCTCATGCAGGAAGGCTGATTTAGAAGAGATTATCTTGGCTTGATAATGACAACAGCATCACACTGAAATCAATGGAGCTGATGATACTACTGCAGCTTAACTAAGTAAATGTATTTTGCGCTAACCAAAGCTCTTTTTAAATCAATACACACTCGCTCTCTGTCTCTCTCTTTTCCCACTGAGGTTTGGCAACATCTTTCGATTATACAAATTTGAAAAAAAGAGGGGAAAAAAACAGCAGGGAGAAAAGAAAAACAGGACTCGGAAGATGAGTTCTTCACTCCTCAATTCAGCTGGTCACGTCGATTAAGATGTGAACTTCTACAATTCCAGCAGTTCACATCCAGCTCCAGGGCCTTATCTGAAATTAAAAAAGTCCCCTTCTCTCCGGCTTTGAAGTTTTTCTAAGCCACTCAAATAGTTCCATTCGCAGAATGTGGAAGCTAAAGGAGGCTTTGATTTTTGGAGTCGGCTTTGCCTGTCACTTTGTGTTACATGCTGGCTGATCTAAAGGCTAAAACGGAGCGACATCGCCATGCTGTCAGCCTTTCCCACCCCTCCATTTCAGCATCTGATTCACCCATTATTAACTGTTGCACAATCCAAATGATTGGCAACAGTGTGAGGCTGGGGTTAAAGAACAATACAGCAGAGAGAAAGAGACATGCTGTTGGTTAAATGTTTCACGGTATGGAGATGTGTCCGTAATTTGAATGAACGACCAGTGGTTCTGAATGTAGTTTTCCACTTAATGTTACACCACATAAATCAAAGATGGAGATCTTTAATCTGTGATGGTTTGTCCCTGTTTAGGCAAAATTCCATTTTGTATTTTTACCCCTGTGACCCTATGAACCGATGCTGCCTCCACATGCTCCTCGGAAATATCGTTCTTCCCAGTTGTGCAGTCATATTTAGGACATACAGGCATTCAAGTGCCCAGGTCAGAAAAAAACATCAAACATGGATGCTAGAAGCAAAAAAACTCTATTTATTTGGCTGATGTTTTACCCAAAGCAAGTAGCACAGAGCTCCTTGGTGCCTCAGCGGAAGAATGAAGCACAGAGAATGTGCATTAGGTATGCAGTTTGCCAAAAAGTTTGCTTGTTTGCTACAGAGATGCATATACTAAAATGTGCAACTACTAAAAGTAAATTATAGCTACTAGAAAGAAAATAGCGTAATATATATATAGTTTTTACTGTCAATTGTTGATCATGTTTTTATGCTCTCCGGTATTTCTGCTACCCTGAAACACCCAAACGTCAAAACTTGGCAACTCAGGTATCATCAAATTTCCCAATTTCCCATTTGCAATTACGACTTCGGAGTGTGTAAGATAGCGTAAGATATCTTGTTACAGTAAGAGTGTAGTTCTTGCACTGGTCAGCTTTTGTATCAGCACAACCACTGGCACTGCAAGTTTCCTTTGAATTGGGGTCATGATGCTGGCTATGTGGGTCAGGGATATGACAGGTCTGTGGACAGTCCAGTCACCATCCATGTGTGGGTCGTGTAAGCATGCAGCACCAAAGAAATTGAAATTACAGTCTTTCTAATGGAGTATGACAGCTTTAATTCAAAACAGAAAATGGCTACATAATTCAGGGGTAAACCAATGTGATGAAACCCAGACATCAGAGAAATGAAAGTGAATGCAACAAAAAATAAACAAAAAAAAATGAAAATAAATGTTAAAGAAGAGGGAAGAGCGTCTGTCAGCATTGTCTCACTCTGCTAGCATAACAACATAAAATATCATTTCATATTAAACCCCCATTAAGGACACAATTTGTAGTCCCCTACACACCTGCCTTACATATTTTCATTTGATTATATACCACTTAACATTTCTGTGTTGTATGATTAAAAAAAATGTCTTGAAGGGAACAAGCCCCTAAGCAAAACACAAAAACTCAAACCTAATATTATATCATGACGAAAAGGAAAATAGTTCCCAGACCACACTATTTCATCAATAAGTGAGACAGAAGACAGGGAGAAAAACCTCCAGTCAGAGGGAGTATTTATGGTGTAAGCCAGCGAAGCTCTGGAGGAGAGAGGGAAGTGGACAGGGAGCAGTGCTCTGAGAGGTCACAGAGGTCAGCGCTGTGCATTTGTCTTGTCCATGCAGCGGGACTGACTCACAATCAAAAACAAACAGAGTGAACACAAAGGCTCGGTGTAGATCAGCTCCCAGCAGCCCTTATCACACCACTGCACAACCAATAACAGCAGCAGACACAACAAACAGCACACATATAGGCCGGACCCTGACACGCTGCACGCTCAGTCGACAGCACACACAGAGCCTACACTGCCGCCTCACGTACAGATGTTTGTGGAGGCAAGGTTCCCCCAGCTGGAAGGGAACGCTCCCATAACACTGGCTAACGTTACCTACAAGTTACAAGAATGTTTTAAAGAAAACTTTTAATCTAATTTTCAAAGAATGTTTTAAAGATGTTTATCATTTCAAATATTATCCCTATAAGATTAAATGCTGACTACGACGTACCGTTTTAACTGCATTCATAGAATGTTCTTTAATAAGACGTTCACATAATGTTACATGAAATCAAAGGAAGAACATTTTCAAAGCAACGTCCAGAGCATGTTGAGGACTGAGATTACAGTGGGTTTTTTTTATAAAAGTGAAATGTAATGTGATATGTTAACAATGAAAAAACATTTTCAACATTTTTTGATGTTTATAGAGATTTTTATCCGAACTTCAGGAAACCACTTTGCACCCAGTATTATATTGTAATTTTTATTCTGTCAAAATTATTTATATTAAGTATTACTTCTGTTTGTAGGAATGCACGCTGTATATTTTTTGTCCGAGTTTGTTTGCGCTGTACAATGAGCCACGTTTACGACAATTTCCTGTCATGACAGACAATAAAGTTTTCTGAATCAGTATCTGACGAAGGGATCGGGGTTGGTGCAATTTTTACAGTAAACATTTTGGCTTTTTTCCTGTAGAGGTTTTTTGGTGATTTTTATTTTCAGTCACCAAAAATTGCATCATTTATCACAACCAACAACATTGGGATTTTCACATTTCTTGTGGTCAGTGAATAAATCACTTTATCATTCAGGTTTTTGAAACAAAATTTCAAAACCTTCAGGGCATATTTAGTTTTTTCATGACCGTACAAACCCTGATACACTATCATATACAATTAATATTCTTAGTCTCATTCCTGTGAATCATAGAGTTGTTATTGTTGTTGCTCTGCATCTCCCTCTCTCTCTACAAACATTTGAAGCAGATGGCCGCCCACCATAGAGCCTTTTTCTGCTCGAGGTTTCTGACACTTAAAAGGACTCGACAATGATCCTTAAAACTTACCGTAGAACCAGCAGTCCATGGACACTGACATGTGGCCAGGAATTATTTATCCTGAAATTTATATTTTCCTGATAGGAAAAAGCAACAATGCAAAGGCTGAAGGCATACAAAAGCCTTGACACACACACATTTTAAAATGTAATTATTTAATCAGCCATTATATTTAAAAACAAAGCAAAATTGATAATCACAAAAATGTTAAACACCAATTAGATAATCAGCTGATAATAAGTTTACAGTATCCAGTGTATTGACACATGTAAATATATGTATAATTTACTTTTACTTGTACTTTTGATACTTAAGTACATTTATTGCCAGAAAATTACTTTTGATACTTAGGCACAGTTAATACGAAATGGGAGCTGCAAATCTACGTTTCAGTGCCCAGATTCTAGTTGTTTCTGCAAATTGCAACAATCCATTCTCTTTTCTGTTCTTCTCTTTCCAGCAGTCTGTATAAAAAAAGCTCCGACTGCTTGTTGAATCTATTTGTACAATCAATCGCTTGTGTTTTTGCGTCATTCAAGCTAACACTGCCACTCGTCTCTCTGCCTCAGAGGGCGTAACTGCAGTGACTTCTGAGTGCTGTGACGTCACGTGCATACGCTCTATTGCTTTATACGATTACACTGTGAATATTTGAGGATGGAAGAGAAAGCCTCTGTGTTCAGGTGGCATTACCACAGGGAGTCGTGGAAGTGGAAAACATTTTTTGGAGTAATCACTATGCACCCAGAGACTGTTTGCCATCATTGTCGACATCCAAAACCGTAATATTCTCTTAATGATAACTCAGTTGGAGAGTTTTCACTTCCATCCATGAAGAGGAGGAAGCCATCCAAAAACACAAGGACAAAGGACTCACTAATTAATGTTATCGGCTGTTTTTTGGCTGCGAGGTGAGCCTCTGTGGCACTCTGCCACTCCCCGGCAATAGGAGGCGCCACTCAGCGACTGCCTCTCAGCCTGCGTTGGGGGGGAGATTTCAGACATGAGTGACAGGGAATTGGCAGGATGAGATATGGAGCATTCTGCTTCTAACGTTGGGAATGTCTCTTTAGGTTTCAAGGGAAATGTTTCTGGCAGTGCTCCTTTCCTTCTAACACACAGTGTAGCCAGACACAGTCATGGGCAGCTTGGGCTAAATCCAGACACCCGCAGTAAACAGCATTTGTAATGGGATATTAGCCTGAGCTGTTCCCTCATTTGGAGTGTCTGTCTCATTTCATGGCTGACATCTGAGAGCTGCAGAGGTGTATTTCAGGCAGGGAGAATCCACCTAAATCCGCTGGATCTAATCACTCCTGGCATCTGTCAGTCACACTCTGATGAGCGGCGCCAAATGTAACGGCATCTGGAGAGTGCAGGTGTGAATGTGCAGGTAATGGCCGCAATAAAGGAACGCCATGTAACCTTTAGCTCGCTGGAGAGCCACAAAACGCACTCGGAGGTGGCGTAGAGGACTCTGTAATGATATTCACAGCTACTCAAACAGACACAGTAATGGGCTCTTTATATTCTCTGACAACGACTGGCACAGAACGTGGATGAGCCCCCTCGTCCCCCGTGACAGTTCAAGCCAGAGGTTGGAATTTATTTATGAATATTTATGAACAAACAAGCCGGCAATAAAGAATGAGTAATGGAACACATTTGAAGAGAATTTCCTTTTTTTGGTTGTTTACAAGAGGGTATAAAGGTACACTACAGGAGAAAATACTATTTTTTATGTAGCATTTTGTCGCTGTTGGGTGGAAACCTTTTATGTCCATGTTTAGTCATTTTTATTTTTTTTCATAAATCAGTGCTATTGGTCACCCTTGATGTCTTATTGTGGGTTTTCTAAATATTTTACCAATGCAGATTAGATGCAGCTGCTTGAAAGTGCCACGAGCAGTTTGGAGACCAATAACAGGGGAAACAAATCTGTATATTTAGTTAAAAAAAAAAAAAATCAGTAAGCATCACGTAATGAGTGTTTTTTAATCTGGTGTAAGAACTTTTCAGTCAAAGTTGAAACAACAATGACATGATGGGTTATAGTGTGATCTGCCGTGCTCGCCCCATTGAATCCAAAAGACCTGACACCAAAGTCTGGCCCCTGGAAAGCTGTCTCTAGGGCGGGTTTCCATTACAGATCAGCGTAAAACTAACGCAATGTTTTTGAAATGTTGATAAAACACAACTGCAAGATGACTGGTGATGGATGTTCAAAACATTAGCAGGTTCATTTCTATTGCAGCCACCACACCAGTTGTCTTTACTTCTAATCCAAGGCGACGTATGAGGGATTTCTGGGAGGTGATAGTCCATGATTTCACTGAGGAATTGTGGATTCAAAAATTCCGGATGATCTGCTCAACTTTTGAAGAGATATGTGACGCAGTAACACCTCTCGTAGCTCCTGCTGCATCATGAGGAAGCCAGTTTCAACCGACAAATGCAAAGCCATAGCATCATGTAACAAAAAAGGGTTTCAATTGCAGCTTTGCAAATATGGCTTTTTCAAATTGCATTCCATTTGGCATATTTTACATTCGCAATTTCAATTTGCGTTATTTGAGGGTTAATGGAAAACTGTCTAGTGACTCATGACCGTTCCTTTTTTAGGTGTCCTTGCCTCAGGTGCAGCTATTCTGATCAATGACGGATAAAACACATAATCAACAATTAGCAAAAAAACTCAAAACTCCAGCTTGAGTTTGGAAAAAAATATTAATAATGTCATGATATAAAAAGTATCTGACTGTATATGAAAACCAACTCTGACCGCACACTTATCCATTATATTAAAGCTGAACAACTTTGGTTTTGGTACATCTGACACTATACAGTACGTAGTCCAAAACTAAGTCTAATCAGAAATTTGATATGGTGCTCCATCACTACCTTCCATAATTTACACAATTCAGTTGTGGAGCAGCTCATGGATTTTGTTTTGTGATATGAAAATAAATCTGCAATGTTACTTATAAATGTACTGCAGTGAAAAGCATATTATTTATCTCCAAAATATAGTGGAGCAGGACAAAAGTCACACACAGATACACAAATGCCCCAAAGATGCCAGACACTATCTAATACAACTTAAAGTACTACACAGACTCCATTACTCTGAGGTAGAAATACACAATATATATCAAAAAGTATCACCCAGGTGTGATAAATGTCATTCCTCATAGATAAATATTTTTCATAGTTTTGTATCATACCCAAGGCTGCATCTTTTTGCTGAGATATCGTATAATTATTAACCCTTTGAAACCTGGATCGGCATCACTTTTCTTGTGAAAGGCAATGAGCCACTTGGCAATAGATGTCCTGCAACTTTCAAGAAATTAGTAATTCACAAAATTATTTTAAAAAGCTAGAGAAAAAAATCTTAAGCCAAACTATGTTTATAATTCTCAACATCATATTCATTATATTCAAAAATATTTTAATTTTTTAATTATTACAATTATGTATAGTCTTTTTTTCAGGTCATCTCATTGTGTTGTTTTTGTACATTTCGATTTTTATTTTTATTTTATTTTTTTGCTGCTCTCAGGTTTTTTTTTGTACTTTTAACTAATTTAATGCTAATTTTGGGGGTCATTTCCCCTATGTTTCTCATTGCCTTCTTCCTATGTCATTCAAAGGAATCAAGCCTATTAACCCAGGCTTCAAAGAGTTAATATATCAATAGAACCAGAACCTTTATTAATGATTTTAGGTAGATCTGAAGAATTAAGAAGACACACCACAGCCCACCAACTATTCTTCTCATACTGTCTCATCACAGCAAAGCAAACAGCTATTTATGTCATGGAACAGAACAGAGGTTCCTTCCTCCAGTATGTGGCTGTGTGATCTAACCAGAACATTATATTTGGAAAGAATAAGATACATCTTAAAGGGTAGACTCCCACGATATTATACAATCTGACAACCCTTCATATCACACCCCGAGTTGTAGCCTGTACTTACTCACTGTTTCATTTTAATTAGCGAGTGCACGAGTGAAGGAGGGGTAAGGTGAGGACAGCCAGACAGAAGAGGTTCAGGAAGATAAGGGAGACTGAGGGGGAAGATAATGGTATCATTATTTCTAGACTGCCTTATCTGAGTTATGTTACCGTTTTTAGATCTAGATTTATGCCCTCTTTTATTTGGTTAAGACACAGTTATTTTTTTCTGAAGTTTTTATTTATTTTTTTGCCTATAAATGTATATTTCCAATCCAATCACCAGAAAAATTGCTGTCAATGTACATTTCTGCAAACCATGACTATGTTACAATTTTACATTAGAATTAAATTGATATATTGAAAATTTAAGCTTCCATACATTTCAACAACATGGTGGTTGGCGTGTGGTAATGTTTAGGCAAAATAAACACTTGGTTGTGACCTGAAAAAGATGATGATATGGCCTAAAATACCCCCTTTTAGTAGCACAAAAGCCACTGGACCCTAACCCTCCAGATAAAAAGCCAGCTCATATGCTGTCACTTTAGAAACTCTGATGTGACATGTATGAAAAGTACAATTGCAATGCCTTCGGTTTGTTCGAAATGTATGAGGCCCGGCCATTCGGTGGCTGAGTGGGTAAAGCAGGCACCCCATATATGAATGCAGTGTCCTTGCCGCAGCAGCCACGGGTTCGATTCCAGCTCACAGCCCTTTGCTGCATGTCATCCACTCTGTCTCCCCCTGTAACACTATTGATCTGTCCTATCTAATAAAGGCAAAAATGCTGAAAAAAATGATCTTAAAAAAAAAAAAAAAGAAATGTATGAGGCCAAGACAAAGAATTGATTATCTGTACAAAACAAGATCTGAAAACTGAGCCAGTTTCACTTGATGGCCGACATGTTGAAACTATAGGCGGGTTTCCATTAACCCTTATATTGTAAAATATAAAATACACCTAATAAAAACATCAAACATCAATTTCTAAAAAAAATCCCATTTATCGCAAAAACATTTTTTCACTCACATGAGGTGGTATTTCAGGCGATTGGAAAAAAGCCATATTTAATATAACTACAATGGAACACTTTTTGGCCTTTGGTGTTATTGCATCGCCTAACTTCAAGAGTTGAGTGGATCATCTATAAGTTTTGAATTCACAATTCCTCTGTGAAATCGTAGACTATTACCTCCCAGAAATCCCTCATACACGGTCGCTCCCACGTATAAGGGGCTCGCCTTTCCATTATCGCTCACATAACATACATAATGACGGCTAGTGTGGTGGCTGCAAGAGAAATAAACCTGCTAATGTTTTTAACATCCATCACCATGCCTCTTGGAATATTATATTATGGAATATTATTACTCACATTTTGAAAATATCACGCAAGTTTTGCACAAATCTGTAATGGAAATCTGCCTACTGTTAATTCTTAGAGTTCCACAACAATCCTGTTTTAATGTCTTATGTATCTGTATATAAGTATATGTGATTCATTTTTCTTCAAATAGACTGGTTGCCCTTTTCCTTAAAATAACAGATCAAAGACTTTGATTTGAAGGAGTACATTGATTGTAAGGAACAAAACATGGGATCAAGCTTTCCTAAGATGAGGGGAGACTCGTAGGTACCCACAGAACCTCATTCTGATATCTTGAGGTCAAAAAGAGACCCCTTTGAAAATGCCTCGCCAACTTTTAGCCTAAATTTGAAGCGCTATTTAGCTCACTTCCTGACAAGTTTTGCCCACATGGCTGGTATCAATGGATGCCTTAGGTTGTCTAGGCACTTGATAACACTTGCTTTGCACTAGCTTCAAAAAAGAAGTGTGTCAGTCCCTTAACCCATTGAGACCTGATTAAAACTGGATTGATTTCTTCCAAATACAAAAGTAAAAACAAACAATGACTGGAAATGCTGAAAAATAAAACAAAATATATATGAATACATTTATTCTATATCATAACTTTGAATATATAATTATAATAATTAATACAGTTTTCTGTGCATTTTTCCCTTTTTTAAAAAAAAAAAAAAGTAATAATCCACCCTCCCCCCTTTCTTAAAATGCATTTTCAGGTCATTTCTTGTTACTTTTAACTAAATTCTTGCTGTTTGTGCAGAGTTGGTCATTGCCCTTTTCCCCATGTTTTTGAAAGAAGTCAAACCAATTTGCTCAGGTTTCGATGGGTTAAATACTTGTGAAAGGTGTCAGAATGCAGTACAAGAAAACTGATGTTGATCTAGGTTTCAAAGGGTTAACTACTGTAAAGTTTTCCTTCAATTATTTTTGCCAGGGAGCCAGTCGAGGGGGGATCAGCAATTGTACTAGGGTGGGCATGGCCCCGCCGCTCGATTTTAGGGCACCACTGCTGCGGGGGAAAGAAAGACAAGCAGACAGGTTGTAAATGAACAGCCTCACATTAGAGAAACTGATTTCAGTGAGAGAATTAATGTGAACTGCAAAACGATTCCCCAAACTGTCCTGCTCATGTTTCTTGCCCTGTCATTATGTTTTAGTGATGTCCACAATAACTTAAGTGTAATGTGATAATAATTCATACACCAAACGCCCAAATACCACCCAAGTTGTGATAAACTAGAATTGTTCTTAATAACAAATGGATAAATTCATGAAGAAGCACAAGAGTAAGACCAGTTCTTCATTTGGAATAGAAATAGTTTTGTCTCTTCACAGTGAGTCAAACTATTTCTCCTCTCTTTGTCTTTCTGTCTTTTTTCTCCTCTCTTCTCCATCCTTGTCTCCCGAATTTCACGAGTGCTCCTGCTGAGACAATCAATCCTTAATCACCCCTCCCCACTGCAGCCAGTGAGACAACTCAATCGGCGCTAAGATATGCTAATCTTATTCCTCAGATGATTACACCATGGAGTCAACATTGATCTTCCATGACCTCAGAAAAACACAGGCCCTCCAGTCAAAAAGACTGATGGTGGTGCGCGACGTTGTGTGTGCAGTGGGGGTAATGCCTCCGCCGTGGATCAGCGTGTGGCTGAACCGCTGTGATCTATTTCAGAGCAATGAGACACTGGACAGGCACAGCGGAATGATAAAGGCTGGCAGCTGTAAACCAGTGTGGACTGAAGGAGCTGAGATATGGCAGCATTACACCCAATCATAAAAACAGAGCATTTTCATGACAAAAAAAAAAGATTCAGTCAGAGTGGAGAGGCACTTAGATCATCAAAGAACATTAAAGTGAAAATGAGACTAATAAAATATGTCTCAGGTCAGCAGGACTGTCCCTTCGAATATGGAAACTGCTTCACATTTTGTAAGAATAATGTGGTAAATATGTAAAGGAGAAGCTTACACAGAATATATTACATAGATATTACCACACACCACAATCTATTATGTGTTCATTGTTTAGACCATTCCTGGCTCAAGGTTTATGAATCCTCAGTGAAGACACTCTAAAAACAAATAATTTGGCTCAACAACAAAGAAATCAATGCAATGCTTGCATCAATCTTTTTAAATTATGACAACTTCTAATAAAGTCGCATGTAATGAGCACACTACATTGAGTTAGGAGATTAAGCTACTTTTCCACAATCAAAGGCAATTTTAAGTAGCCCATACTTAACAACTGATAGCAAAACACACGTTTTTAGGTAAGAAAATGTCCTTTGTGTCAGAGTTGTTTGGCCTGCAGCTGCTTAACAATCTTAAGATTTGAAGTGGTCAGTGGAGGAGGAAGTAGAGAAAAGTTAAATTATTAAGCCTATTTCATGACCTTACATCATCTTAAATTGTGTTTTAAATCAATACATCAAACATACATTTGAGTTTAAATTGCACACAATTTTAAGTTGATGTAGTTATCAACAGTCATCAACACAACTAATCAAAGTCATGTTTGCATCTTAAAAGGTTTATCTAGATCAATACATTTGATTTCTTATAATTAATAATTACTTTTCAGAGTGCAGATTGGTTTGTTAATCATTTGACTGCTGCTTCGTAGACACTATAAGGATGAAGAAATTAGTAAAAAAAAAAAAAAAAGATACAAGAAAATAACCTGAAAATAAGCAAAAAAAAAAAAAAAAAGGAAAAGGGAATAACAAAAACAATTGAAAAAATTACCCCAAAAAGTGCTGAAACTGATTACCATTTTTTTTATAAGTATACATTCTCCCCATAAAATCATTTTAAATAGACATAAAGCAATTAAAATAATATAACTAGTTTTGTGGTTTTTATTGTCACCTTTTACCTTTTTTTAATCCTGTGGGACATTTTCTGCCATGTTAATCGTTGCCTTTTCCCCATGTATTTTTCAAAGAAATCAAAACAATTTGCACAAGTTTCAAAAGGTTAAATATCTTGTGAAAGGCATCTGAACATAGCACAAGAAAACAGATGTCCATCCAGGTTTCAAAGAGTTAAATGCTCAAGGAAGAGGAGGCTCTGCCCATCAGAAATAAAAGTTTTTCTTTAGTTTTTTTTTGTTTTGTTTTTTAGCTTAGCTAGCTTTTAGCAAGTGTATTTTTTGTCATTCTTTGCTATGGATAACGCTGTGCATATACACTTTGCCAATGTCAGCGGCGTGGCAAGACACTGACCATATTTTCTCCTCTGAGCAATGCACATTTGGTATGTTTTTGCTGGTTGCTGAGAGTTAAAAGGCCTTCAGCTGTGGGTAAAACCAAGCAACCTCCGGGGCTAATAAATGAAGCAAAGGCGATGAGTAAGCAAACAGTCATTTTGTGGGTGTTTCAGCATTATGCATTATTTACATGTCAAGCTATTAAAGCAAAATAAAGTCACAGTGTTGACCAAAAGTCTAATCGATCTTCCAGTGTGCAAACTTAATCACGTCTTAGGCAACACGTAGCCATCATTGTGCGATCTGCTTTTGTTTATAACTTCCGGTGCTGCATGGAAGGCAGGCAATAATAACGATTTAGAACATTCAACATGCATGTCTTGCTGCCTTCTTATACATGTTTTTTGTGCATGTTAATCATAGATTGTTTGCACACTGTTAGGGAAGATGCTGCAAGTTTAAAGGCTCAACACACACCCATGATACACCTACACGAGTGCTTTACCTAGTGGCAACCTACAGGGTTGAAAAATGAAGTTGAAAGTGTCAAAACCTGCAGTTCCTTTAATGGTCAGTTGAGGCTGGCTCCAAGAGTGAGTCGATCCCCAATGACTTCCATGTTAAAATGTCCAACCTTACAGCAGAAATAAACATGTTCACAGCCTGGTATAAATAACAGTTTTGGTCTCTGTAGCTAATTTAAAAAATAAGGACAACTGTACGGGGGAATTTTTATGTAACTCATCTGTTCACATTTTACTAATGGTAAATTTGAAGCTGCTTTGAGTGATGGGCTGTCTACGAGGCGTCACCACAGTCTGAGTCAGACCGACCCCTCGCTCCTCCACAGGATGGTGACGGCCCAAACACAGAACTAGCTTCTGGCTTCAAAGTGGCAGTCGACAAACCAATGGGTGAGGTCACGGTGGCTACACCTGCTATTTAATAAAGTGTTCTGGTAAAACTGTAACTACCCAGTCATCCAATCATAATGGAGGATGGGTGGGACCAACAGCCTGAGCTATTGCTAGCTGTTACCTTTTCTCCATAAGTAGATGCACGCTTCTGTATGGTGAAAAGGCTACTAAATCCAGAACAATAGAATAGAATAGTTCCAGCTCACACTGCACTGCACAGATAAAATATGAACCAATACAGATGGATCTGTGATCGGTCAGTTTTGGTTGATAAAATCGGCTGACCAACATATTGGAAGGGCTCTACTCACAACAAGGTGAGTGGATTATCTTGAGTAACCAGGTCATTATTTCTGGAAAGAGACATTGCTGTTGAATTTTTAGGGTTTTTTTTTTGGCATTTTGAGCATCACAAACAAAGCGCCATCTAGTTCCATCATATCAGAGAGAAGGCAGAAATATCTTCAGCCGATATCTCTGCAACTCACAACAACACTTTCTAGACTGATGACTAGCACTACAACTAAAGGGAAAAATATGCGCTTTTGACTTTTGGAGTGAACTGTCCCTTTAATAGAAACAAAAGAAGCAAAGCACATATCATATCCAGGTTTCTGCTCAGAGAGGTGGACAGCAATGACTGGCTCATATCTTACTAATGTCATCCATGTATTTCTATCTGTGTCCATTGAATATATTTCTATGTGTATTTTAAAATGTATGTGATGTTTTATATTATTAAGCAATATATTACAGTGCATACACTACAATAAACACCATTACATCCCCATAGTACCCCCTGCATGACATGACCTACTTTCACTCCCAACAAGTTTCCACCGCAGGCAACAGATGCAAACATTTCTCTCTATGAACCACTCGGCACAGCCCTCTGGCCTCTCGCGGGCTGCTCCAGCAGTTAAATTGAACTAGGGATGAATTAGTTCTACAATCTATTAGGCTTAACCTGCAGGGGCAGAGCTGCGTGTGTGACGGAAGTTGGGTTTTCCATATGCACATGGGAGAGGTTGTGAAGTATCCTGCAATTAGACCCATCGAATGCAACAGAATAGCCCAAATCTGGACGGCGTGTAGCTGAACATGTTTGTGCTCAAACTGCAATCTGCCTTAGATACATACAGAATATAATGACTGTCCCCAAAAGACGACGAATCAATGTGCTTTTGAGTGCCTGGTCAGCACCATGGACAGCACCTGTTGACGTCAGAGCCCACACTAGATGGCAGTATGACTCAAGACAACTTTCCATCTCCATCACTCCCCTCCTCCTCCTCTTCCTCCTCCTCCTCCTCTTGCAGCCCAGCCCAGCTCCCCTTTGCGTGGAAGCTGCAACCAGCCTCTTTAATGGAATGTCAAGAAAAGGCAGCATTGTGCCTGCCTGTTTGAAATACAGAGCGAGTTTACACAATCTGCTACCCCCGTTCAAAAAGCTGCGGTGTTCCTGCGATTCGGAAGGTGTTCTCAGTTCACTTTCACTAACTCCGATAAACTCCCCACCGTTGCTGTTCGCCGCTGCAACACTGTTCCCTTCCTCGCTGAAGCCATGACAAGCAGTTTGTTCCCTGGAAAGATTCTGTATTGTTAAAGCAGCTGGTACACTGCTTGGTAAACCCAGTGTGCATGGAGCCTACAGACAATAATACACACATTCAGTGTATTCTTACTCACATACCATTTCTGTATGCTCAGAGAATGGATCTCCATGTCACTTGCTATTTCTCATCTCGTCCATCACTTTCCATCATCGTGCCCTTGCCTCAGAGGACACTAATTTTGGTGTGATTGAGTATGACCTGACATAATACTCCTGTCATTGGACTGAGATATGCACGCATGCTGTTATATGACAAATATAAGAAAAACAATTAGATTCCTCTCTGGTTGCAGGTACAGAGAACAGGAGGACATGCTGTTGTCAAGTGTTCTTTTTCTATTTTTGTCCTCATCCTTTCTGTCTCCTGAAAAGGTCGATCCACTGGGCTCTGAAAGGGGTTGGAGCTGTGAAGAAATCGGTTCTATTTCTCGGCTATCAGAGAAGTATACAAGCCTGTTGTATGAAATGAAAATATGGAAACTGTCAGTGTAGAAGTTATCTTGTGGTACTAGCAGAACCTCAGGTTAACGAGTATAGCAGCAGATTGATTTAGGATGATTTTATGTATATGTTTTTTTTCTTTGAATATTAAATAAACGCGTTATCTTGTTTGTTGTTTCCTTATTTAGACATATCATTTTAAAAGATAGGAGAATTGCTCACCAAATACCCTCCGGGGCTTGAAAAGTGACATATTTCAGTCAGCTCTGCTACATTTGTGCTAAATCTGTGCTTAATTTAGGCTCTTATGTCTATTTTGCAAGTCTTGGTGGTGCTTTTTGTGCATGCTATTGGACAGTAGTGGAGTGTGGCTCAGAGTCACTCATGAGGAAATTATCCCAATAGTCTTTGAAATCTCCTTCCACATTCTGTCTACTTTTGCTAATTAGCCAGGTTGAAGTTTTCAAATGTTATCAAGAAAAAGATGGGCACTGAAGCAACATCCTGCTAGCCACTGTACAGGTGTTGGAAAGTAAAGTGGATGACCTTTGTGCCAACAGACTATCAGGACCTGTAAAATCCTTTGATTCACCAAAGCTTGGCTAAATCCTGAACAGTGCCTTTAATGAGGTTACTGTTTTTCTATTAGCTGATCTGGCAGCAGAGGACACTCTGAGAGAGGAAGAGGAGGCATGTGCTTTACAGTGAATAAGTACTGGTGTGACAGTCGAAACATGAGGTGCTGTCCCATTCCTGCTGTGGATCACTGCTATATACCGTTAAAAGGCAGCTACAGAGCGGCGCTGCCTGTGTTTAGGAGAAGCCATCATGTTGGGGTTTGGATGTGTGGACAGTTAAATCATTTGTCACCTAGAAACCATGGCTAACCAGAACCATGGGAAACATGGGTTATTATAAAGCAACAGCATCAATGTAAGAAAATGCAAGTTGATAGTGGGGTCCTATTTCATGTTAATGATTTGAGGACATCGACCACAGCTTCAAAAAGTTGTGATTTTTGGGTTTTTTTTGACTGTTTTTCTTTTTTTTTTTACTTTTAATAGGCCAAACGATTGAACAACAACTGCATTGTAGGTACTATTTAAGGTGCAGTGTGCAGGATTTAAACACTTTATTTAATCTGGCAGTGATGTTGCAGACTGAGGCCAACCTCCTGTGTGCCAAGCATGTAGGAGAACTACAGTGGCCGGTGTAAAAATGTGATTGGCCCTACCTCGAGCCAGTGTTTGGCTTGTCTGTTCTGAGCTATTGTAGAAACAACATGCTAGAGTCCATGAAAGAGGAGTCACTGTGAAGGCTGATAAAAACTGCTCATTAGAAAGCAACAACAACACAACAATTCTTGGTTTCATGTGACTGTACACTCATGAAAACATAATTATGAATATCATATTCCATTTGCGGTAACAGATCTAAACACTGGACCTTTAAATGGCAAAATCAATAAAATATTGATCACAAATGTAGCCAGTCTCACCGGCCAAAGATTACTGTTTTCAGTCTTCTGTATATCATGATTACAAGATACCATGGTTAAAAAATTAATGCTTTGTAAGTAAATCTTTCATAATGTATCCAAATTAAAATTCTATTTTCAGCATAATGAAACAACAAAATCCTCCATCCTAAAGCCCTCACTGATCCATTTCTATCACCATCTTGTGTTGTTCTGGGCATATGGACAGCAGGATACAGTTTCAGCTGCTGAAATTGTCACTGTGATAAGTCCAGGTGGGAGTTAGGCTTAGTCTTAGGCTTCCTGCTGGATCGATGCTCGGCTTTGTGTCTCCCTGGTGTTATCGAGTTTCGCATGTGCAGGGCTGCAGGCTCTATTGTCTCCTTAACTGCCTGCACTGTGCTATGGGTTAATGGAACCGGCTCTGCTGGAGAGCAGTACCAGCTGTATACTTGACCTCCCTCTATACTACAAGTCTGTGGCTGCTGGGAGGTGTTGTTTCTTGAATCTATTTACTAAATATACACTGTAACTAATTCTGAAAGGTTGCACAGTAAGGGTTCCACTACCAGACATTAGCCTAAAGCTGTAAATGTGCAGACTGTATGTTGTACTGTATACAATCAGAAAAGACGGGAATAGGGCTTGATACAGTATGTCAACTCTGCAGCTTGGAATTACGGATTAATTCACATATTTAGAGTTTTGTACAATCAGGGACACTATTCGAATACTGATTTCACTTTTTCAAAACTCCTCAGACAGTCCACACAAAATTAATTCAAGGATCACATCTTTCAAAATCAGCCTATCCTCACATGGTTTTGGTTTGGAGGCCACAAATATCCTTGCCTTCTTATTATGTCACAAACTTGTTGCAAAGTTACAAAGATTAGGTTTAGGCAAGTAAAATGTTAGGAAAAGAGACATATTTGAGCATCTATAGATTTAGATGAGTCAAGTTCCATACTTCATTTAAAGTTACGTACTTAATGTAAAGTTACATAAGTTAGGTAAAGTTATAAAGTAAAATTTATGCAAGAAAGTTGCTTTCGTCAGGTTGAGGAAAAGGAGCATGGTTGAGCATAGTTAGGTCCAGGCAAGTCAAGTTCCATACTTCAAGTCAAGTTACGTACTCAAAGTACTTAAAGTACTTAAAAGTTATGTAGGTTAGATTTTGGCTTTGTTCATACCACCAGGAAAAGTATATTGAACGCTTAGATATATATATATATATATATATATATAATATATATATATATATATATATATATATATATATATATATATCAATCTGTGGAATGCAGCTAAAACAATGTCCAACCATAAACTGGTTTAAAAATAATGTATAAAAAAAAGATATTGAGGAGGTTCAGGGAGGAAGAGGTTTGACAATCACCAGCTGTTTACTGGGCTTACTATTTGTTTATTTGGTTACTTAATATTTATTTTTTCCCAGTTTATCTTCCTCTTTTTTTTTTTACTGTAAATAATAATTCAGAAATTGCAAATATTTGATCTGGGTATGTGGGTATATGCATGTACGTTTCATGAATTAGAGTATGGGTTTAAATCAGTAAGGAAGCTGGTTAATTATAATTCAGTGACTTGGAATAAGGGTTAGGATTAAATAGGTTTCTACTTCACTCACTCCTTTTCGAATATGTAAACCAAGTCATCAAGTGAGTTTGACAATTTCTGTGGCTTCATGTTTTTCATTATCTGAAAATATTACCTTTTTTCTGTGTCTGCTTGTTTGTATAATCATTTCTCTATGTTCTTTTTTCTCATGTTTGAAATAAATCAAATCAAACCAAAATAAAAATGCTTATATGCTATAAAATGCTATATGTGTGTGTGTGTGTGTGTGTGTGTGTGTGTGTGTGTGTGTATTTAACACAAAACATTGTAGGCTTGGTTAAGGCAAGTTTACTTGCATATTTAGTGTTCAGTTACTAGGTAAGGTTTACGCAAGTAAGGTACATAACGTTAAGATACGAAGGTTATATTTATCCAAAAAAGCGTGGATATGATGTACCTAGACATAACTCAAAGTCTGGTTTCATACAGGACACAAACACTGTGAGTCCTGGTCTCTATTCTACCTCCCTCTTTGCACCTGTCTGTGCATTGGTCACATGGTGGCAGCCTTCCTGATTATGAAGGTATGTAACAACTGGCTCAAGATTACGTAGAATAAAAAAGGGGCATTACTTTTAGCAGGTAAAGGTACGAACAGTGCATGACAACAGCTTGCAAATGCATGAACTGTTTTTTCACTCAAACTTAACCACCAAAACTCTGATTATTTACTCTCCATTTTACAAATATTCATATACCATTGTAAAAATTATTAAATTAACATTAAAACCTAACGATGCAAAATTAGAGTAAATTAAAATGCAATTTGCAGAATTTTGTTCATCTACATTGAAAACGAACTAAAACTGCAAGAACTACTAATGAGGACAAACAATAGTGAGCATCTATTTTCATTTCCTGATGACCTCTATAACACTGGTGCCAGGGAAGGAAAGGAGGAGGGTGAAGAGCAGTCATAATCACAAATAAGTCTGCATTTATTGCATGTTGCCAAAAATAAATAAATAAATAAATAAAGTGCAAAGTTCAATTTTAACCATCACATATCATTCCTTCTGTTTAAAATAGCTGAATATATTTCAAGCATTATTATTCTGTGCATTTCAGTTAAGTATTTACTTGATAAAATCCTCAGACTGAAAGCAAAATGAAATTGTGAACCAAGACTTAATTCCACCAAAATACCAACAACTTTCTTTGCACTGCCTGATAAGAATGAACCTCCCACCTGTTTGTTTCTCTCCTCCCACCTGAGCTCCGTGTGCTCTGTGCTGGACACCAAAATACCACACAGATGGGCAAACCTCATTTCAAGGTCAGAAAAATACCAAACTGTGGGACTGTTGCTTGGCCTGGTTGTTACATATCTTCATTCATATGAGTGCTGACTCTATCAGCCTGTTCTAGAGCAATAATATTTTGTATTTATGTTTATCTTTTAACTGTATCTAGTTGAGATGGATGACCAAGGTGATAGAGCTTGGTGCTGATTAAGGTGAGGCGGGTTAATTTCATACCGACACGTCTGGTGTATGTCTCACATAAAAACTACCTCTGAGCCAAAGCCATTTAGGAAAAATGTGGAAATAGTAGTGGTAGTAAAAGTAATAATAGTTTAATTTATGATTGGTAATGGCGACATAAATGTGCGAACGACCTTGTACGGCCATTTTTATTTCAATCATCGGGAGGATATGAAGCGAAACCACTTTGAACATCCTTGTTGGAAGGCAGGTGTCATGACAGACAAGAGGCAACGCTCGTCACTCAGTGAGTGTTTGATGATGACGAGTCCCTGGATGACAATGACGACAATGCTAGCTGTGACAGCGTTGACAACAATGATGACAATAACTGAAGACATTGTTGCTGAGATTGAGGTTGAAATACAAGTTAACTGGCATAAAGAAGATGGAAAGAAGAGTGTCAAACTGGAGGTTCAGGAGAGAGGACGGAGAGGACAGAGAGGTGTTAGGGGGCTGAATTTAACTATATTGTAGCACCAACCAGGAGGAACTGCTCCAACCTCCAAACATGCATTTTCTTGGCTTGGTTATAACTAAGATGTGACGATTCACTCAAATCACGATTCAATACAATTCACGTTACTGGGTTCATAATACAATTTCCTCATGATTTTTTTTAAATACAAAATGAGATTACAGGAAAATGATGACTGAAACATATTCTATGAATTTCAAACAAACAAAAATTACATGAAACACTCCATATTCGCTTATTTTCTACATCAAATTAAAGAATCCCTTATTATTTCTGAGGTAGGGTATAAATGCAAAACACAGACTATGCATTGAATGCATTTCTGGACATTCACAATGTCGCCTGCAAATGCGCTTGTCAGTGTGGTTTGGCCGTGTAGTTTTGGGTTTTTTTCGGCCGTGTAGTCGTCAGTAGAGTAACGTGCGTAGGCAGGGCTGACCGGAGCTCCTCACTATGATGCCGGCTCACATGCTGCATCATGTTAGTTGTACTATTTGTGTAGTTCAACCCTCTTGCAATATTTGCAGATGGTTTTTTTTTTGTCTTTTCTGTTATCTTCTTGCCCTTATTACTTTCTGACTTAAGGCAGCTCAAATGCTGCGACACCTCCTTGAAACTGGAAGGTGCATCTTCTATTTCATATTCGCCTGTCGCGGAGCCTTTGCTTCATCTTGTTTACGTTGGCAAGCTGTCTCTAGTCTCAGACATGACATAGGACATTGAACACGTCGTGACGTGGCACGTCGAGCAAGCAAAATCAAAAGTAGATTATACCTTCTGCTGTTTAAAAAAAGTATCTCAGTTCATTTTCATGTCACCAATTTGAATCTCAAAAATTTTGAACATCGTCAGTGCTTCATGTCATTGTCTATTCTGCTAGTTACACATTCTTCCAATTTAAACCCTTTTTCTATGTGTGTGTTACATGTGAAGTAACGTGTGTCACCCTTGAATTCTAAAGGCATTGTACTGTAAAAATGTAATAAAAATGTTTCTAATACCTCTTATAGGTCAAGGCTTGAGAGGAAATAACTCGAGGAGGCTAAAACAGAATGGCTGTTGGTATTTTGATAGATACAAGAAAAATAATAGAAACAGAGTCAGGACAGATTTCTGCCAGGTCAGCTGTGAGACGTTCAGTTTGGGAGTGTTTAACCACATCTGGTAAACTGCCTTAAAGATGATATGGCTGTTGCATGACCAGATTCCTATCTGGTGTTCAGACATTTTGGTCAGCTGTCTTGTAGTTTGAGCAGTCATATTCACGTAAATTACAAAGATAAGCCTGTCTGTTTTTCAGTCTGACCACACAATAACAGGCCTGTGGGCATTGAAACTGTAGTTGATATATTTTACAAAAATAATATTTGTCATATTTACTGAAACTGTCACTCAAACCACACAGAAGTACGTGATATTATGAATCCAACTATGAATCAAGATTCTGTCATGGCTTTACTTTTTTTCTTTCCTCAAATGTTTTCAGAAACATACTTTAGCGTACTTTACTGGTTGGCTGAAATATAAAAGTGTGTGACCTGGACGGTGGATGGTGCTCATCGATGTACTAAGAAAACCTGGATACAGCATGGTGGTGGGGCCCTGTTCATTCCTATGAGAGCTGAGAGCTCAGTGGCACATGCAGCAAGAAAATCTAAATTTTGTGGTATTTAAAAACCCGGATCTTCTGCCATCAGAGCGTGGAGGTTTTGACTTTCACACTCGATGGTAAAAAAGTTTCTCTGGGCTTCATAGCATCACTTGAGCAATTCCACTTTTGGCCACTAAGTAAAATTTGCTTTAAAGCCTGACACTTTTCCTGGGGGCTGGTGGTGCTTGGTTTTATCTTGACAGTTTTAAACATAGCAGCCTCCATGTTGTAAACAGTGAAGGCGGTGGGCATAGTTTGTAGGGGCGTGTTGTGTAGGTTCCCAATGTACTGTGACTGCGGCTATACAAGGACACTGAACAAAGCAAACTTTTTTATTTTACAGCTAAACAGTACACTTAAACATGTTTCCAAAAACGTTTAGAACCCTTCTGAAAATGCATTTCATACTAATGAACAAACTTGTACAACAACATTTGAGGTGAGAAATAAAGGAACAGAATCTTGATTTATGTTTGATCAGCGCTGCCTGGTTTTAAAGTTAAGATGCAGGTCACGTGCATGATTGACATGATTGGCAGCTGTGTGAGAGACCACTTGTCTCTAATTGGCTGTTTTCCTTCAGCAGCCGTGAATTATGACAAACGCCATTAGAAGTGATACAAGTGGGAGGAGGATCTCTTTTTTTTGACACACTTTCAAAGTTTATTTCATAAAAGTTTGCAACTACAGCTTTAATAGCCCATAATCTGAACTTTTAAGAGTCTGTCAGGCTTTGGTCCACCGTGTTAAACAAACTGGAATGTTTAAGTTAGTCTAAATATCGTAAAAGGGACAACAAGACAAATGTCATTTGTATCTGTTTGGTGCCACTGATGGACAGATAATATTGTTTTTTCTCTTATGTTTGCACAAATCAAATTAAAAGGGCGGACAGAACCAGACCAGTCGACCAACTCTCCACGGCTCTGTTCCATTAAGTGTCACTGTCAACCATGACAATGATCCCGCATTCACAATAACAACACCCTGGAACTAGCTAAATGTCATCAAAACTAAACTAAATGTCACAATAACGCCTGTGTTTTTCCTTCTATGACAAGCAAAAATGTCTGCTGTAAATGTCTACAGCAGCTGCTTCATACCATTCAGCCCAGAGAAGAGGTCTGATCAGGGACAAAAAGTAGAAAACGGATTTTTCATTGTGTTGGATAACAACTTATGGACTGTGAGAGGTGAGATGTTTTTTTTCTTATCTCAGAGAAAATCAAAAATAAGAAACATTGGTGAATAAGAACAAATCCTGGATACAAAGCAAAATAATTTGTTCATATATGGTTTCTTGCATGAGGCCAGATACAGAAATACATAAACAAACATAACACTGGATGCCTCTTTTCCTTATTCGTGAGGTTTTAAGGTTTGGGGGAGGGGGGTTGTGGCCATGTAACGCTTGATTTCTAAAGGTCTTTCACATTATTTCAGCAATGTAAAGTGTAACTAATCAAAGCCACTGAGGCTGACGATGTAAGAATACGAGCTCAGAGAGACGAGACTGAAAGCATGTTTACCTGCACTCAGTGAAGAGATGATTGATGTTGTTGAAATAACGACATAATGCTGCTTACAGACAACACGTTCCTCACATTCTCCTTGACAATGAGAACAGCTGTTTATTTTTGCCTGGGAACATCTGCCTATGGTGCTGGGTTTCATTTCACTGTGGCTGCAGGCAGGTGGGTGTCTGTTGGACGCATGATTTATTTAACAGAGACAGGACTTCACTGGTGCCACCGCTTGTTACACACGTGAAACTAGTGAGGAGGATATGCAGGAAACATCATTAAACAAAGTCATTATATAAATGTTTTGGTTTTTTTCCAATATGACAAGATGATTGTTTTTGATGCCCAAATATTCTTCATGAGCATAAACTTAAAAGAAATTAAAATTCCATTTAACTAAGAAATAGACTGTCATATGCTGATTCCCCCTGCCACCCCTTGTAATCACCAAAAACTGCAAACACACGCAGACAAACGCACAAACAAATACAAAAAGACTACAATAAATGTACAGATGCTGGTGATTTGGTTGGTGACACATATAAGTATCAGATGACAGCAAGTGCAGAAAAAATATTAAAAAATGTAAATAAAATAATAATTATTTAAAAATAAAATTAAGAGGAAGACAAGGAGAAAGCAACACAAAAGCAAGGAAATAAATAGAGGGCATATTCTGTTTGGGTTTGGTTTAGTTTTAATCATTCTTTTTATTGATGCATACACACTCCCACATACACAACTATGGTACCCTAGTTACATTCTCACATTTACATACTTGAGTTTGGGCATTAGCTCACTGATTTGAGAATTGCTATTTTATTTAACTGTTCAACCTGTTTTTGTTTTTTCATTTTTCTATGCCTTATTAGCAGATTAAACTGCAGCGAGACTGATTTTTCCCTATTTTTCCATTTTAGTAGCATTGTTTTCTTGGCATTAGTTAGGGCCTAAAGAAGGGGAACTGTGGGAAGGGAATGTGAATTTGTGTTGAGTATCCAGATTACTGTGTGAACATCATTTCCTTGATAGCTACTAACAATGGCATCTATACTATAAAGAGCACTGTGCTATCCAAGCAAAACTGTGCTTTCTGCTAAAAAGCAACTGGGTTAGTTTTAAGAAAAACATCAGAATCATCAGTTTGCTTTGCCACTCAGAGCATTTTTTTTTTTTTTTTTGCCAACTGCTTGCACTGAACTGAAGTGAGTGGGAGGCAAACTTTTGTCAATTTTGCATGTGTAACCATATCCAAAAGGTACGACAGCCTTAACATTGCCTGAGAGGCAAAACCTAGGGATATAGTCTGACTTAACTCGCTGTATTACTCCCTGCTGCATGTTTAAAACGACAGTTCACCCACCCAAATACCAAATTCCTCTTTCCTGTAGTGCTATTTATCAATCTAGATTCTAGAAATACACTCGAGAAACTCAACAGCAATGTCTCGTTCCGGAAATCATGATGACATTGTTGTGAGCAGTTTCATGTAGGAAATATTTTCTTTGAACCAAACTGCACCTACTAACTGTATTCCAGCACAGAAGGAAGTGTGCATCTACTGGTGGCTCACCTGGTTTCTGCTAATGTTTCACACATGATTTCACCCATTGATTACTGAGGGACAAGTGTCCCTGTACGACACATATAGACAGACAACCATACACGCTCACAGTCACACCTAAGGGCAATTTAAAGTCACCAATCAACCTGAGCTGCATGTCTTTGGACTGTGGGAGGAAGACGGAGACCCCGGAGAGAACCCACGCAGACACGGGGAGAACATGCAAACTCAGCACAGCCCACGGACCGAACCCTGTTCCAACCGGGTTTTGAACCAGGGACCCTCTTGCTGTGAGGCAACAGTGCTAACCACCGTGCCACCAATCCTAAATTAATTCTAAATTTAGAATCCTGGAGGTCTGTTTAGTTATTACCGCCATAAATACAGACGCTCCTCTTTCTATTAAACTCATTGTATGTAGTGCACAGCACGCACCACCAGAGCTCAGTCTGCAGGCAGCTGAGCTGAAAGACTGTGGTGGAGGGAGTTACAGGACTGTCAACAGCCAACGGCCAGCAACAGCAGAGAGAGACCATGGGGAATAACAGAATGTTGTTTTGCATCGATCTTGGTGATTTAAGGGCTTATTACAACCAAACCAGAGCTGGTGATTGTTGGAACAGTGGACTTACGATTTAGAGTAACCAAGACGGTTTAGATGAGTTTTATTTTGTTTGTTGAGACTGAATGAAGTGTGTTTTATGACGAGTTAATTAGGTAATTAAGCCTTGCCAGTCTTCCATGAGTGAGAGAAAGCTGAATTCAGAATGTGTACAGTTGTATTTCTCTGTTTAAAAGGGAAAAAAGGGGTGAGCATAATACTTGTCTTAACATGTTGTGGGTTTCTACTATGCTTTTTTTTTTTTTTTTAGAGGGCGGAAAGAAAGAAGTGCACAGTTGGGGGGGGGGGGATCTGCACATTTACGAAGTCATATAGCATACACCCAGTGGAATTTCAGAAAGGTATGAATGTATGATATATTACATACCGCCCAAGCCTATACAGTCATATAAATATCAATGCAAATACATATGCATATACAGTCAAACCCTTCCATCTAGAACCCACCTATGGACTGTGTTTGTTATGTCTCCTTATTTTACTTTGGTTTATTAACAGAAAAACAAACAACAAACTTGTAGAGACCAATCAAAACAGAGTCTCACACCACAAAAAGATCTGTATGTATATTTATCCTGAATAAAAACATCCTCCTTCAATATGCCGTCTGGAGTGACTGGGAGAATAAAATCGTCATGCTGACTAATAGAAATAAGAAAGGAGACTGCAGAGGGGTTTGATTACAGACTTTCTGTGATAATTACTGTGTTTTTCCTGTAATTGCAGTCTGGAGAGAGAGACCAGCCAAGCAATTTCAACTTGAGGCTGCTTTTTGTGTGTGTGTGTGTGTGTGTGTGTGTGAGTGTGTGTGTGTGTGTGCGCGGATTTGCGTGTGTGAGTGAGTCATGGTGTAATGGGAGTCAACTAATAAGTCACCACAAAAGCAACAACAATAATAACTAGAAAATTAATTTCCTGTAGAAAATGCGTGTGAATACTGATGGTTAAAATTAATTGCTTGAAAAAATCCAAAAGCTCAAATGTATTGCACTGCATTGCGTTAAAAAAAAAAAAGTAATACAATCTGCATTGGATTCTCAAGTGATTAAGGTGGGAGCTGAAATACATGGCTGAAAAGCTGGGAGATAAACTGAAACACTGCCAAAGCTGGAAGTTGAAATTAGCTGCCTTCACATGCTGAAATCAGAAATTCTTTATATCAGTACCAGAGATGAACTACATTGTTGAACACCTGGATGTCAGGCAGGTGAATTCCAAGTTCCAACAGGAGGAACTGAGAATCCACAGGAACATGAGCAGAGCAGGGATCAGCAGACAGGCAGGTACAGATAAGGGTTCAGCAGCAGGTACAGTTTTAGGCACAGGTGGCTGAAAAAAAGGCACAAAGCCATGACAATCTGGCACTGAGGGGCTGGTATAGGGACAAGGTGAATGGAGAATTAGATACAAGTGTGCAGGTGCATGTGGAAGTCAGGTGTATGTGACAGTTGGGAAAGTCTGAGAGTATCTGGTGGACAGGTAGAGAAAGGCTGTGACTATGTTTACATGCACAAAATATCCTGTTATTCCCCTTGCTCCAAAAAAGACATAATTCACAATATTATTTTCCAGCTCCATGGATATTGCGATTAACATGTCCTGAGACACTGTTTATCAATGCTATCAAGCTGAAGCTGCTTGTGTCATTTTGCTTCTTTAAATCGTAAGATACTATTTTCCCAAAGTTTTCCGCCTGTAGTGGACATGTTGGACCATACAAACACATTCTTTTGATTCCTTTCACCCTGTTATTGAAAAGGTTGGTGCTGCCACATTTGCACATATCCAAAGCTGTTGATATCCAAGACCTTAATCATTTTTAAAAGTGGGTGTGTTTATCCTTCTGACCCGTAATGTGGGCTTTTGTTCATTCCAAATGGGCTACATGTCCACAGAATGCTGCTTAAACCCGAATAATATCAGCATGTGGCCCACGTATTAATGTGAATATGCTACATGGAGAATAAGGACTAATTTGGAATATCCATATTGAATGTGCTGTTTACATGCCTCAAATCAATGCTGTAGTATTTGTAATAATAGTGAAATATCGTGTGCATGTACTCTAAAGTACTGTCCCGCACTGCAAATTCATCCCCTTGGTTAAACGATGACATTTGTTGTTTTAGACGCAAAAGTCGGAGAGCAGAGCACCTGTGGAAGTCCACCAAGCTCCAGGTCCACCGTATTTATTTTAAAGAGTTTTTAACTGATTTTAATACTATGGTCAAGGTGGCAAGGTCTTCCCATTTTTTTTGTATTTTTTATGTATTTTTTTTCGTATTTTGTCCTCCAGTAGGCGAAATCCCAAAGTCCTTCTTGACACCATAAATAATATTATCAGTCCCCTATCGCCTGCTGTGCCTGTATTCTCTGATACGGACTGCAGTAATTTGTTATAATTTTTTGTGGACAAGGTTGGCATTGTTAGGTCGAGCGTAACCCCTTCCACCTCCCCTCTTCCTGTCTGTCCGAACCAGCAGTCAATTTTGGGATGTTTCTCACTCATCTCTGCAAGAATTAACTAAACTAGTGAGCACCATGAACATTTCCTCCAGCCCTATAGACATTTTATCAACTTCTTTGCTGATGGATGTAATCTGTTGCATTGGCCCCAGTCTGCTCACCAGCATTAATAGCTTGCTAGTTACTGGTTGCGTCCCCTCCTATTTTAAACAGGCTGTTGTTCTGGTTTCCATCAGAGACATTCTACAGAAACAGCTCTTCAACAGTTCCAACAGTTTCAAATGATGTCATGATGTCTTCTGACGCTGGTAACAGCTCTATCCTGGTTTTATTTGTCCTCAGCGCGTCCTTTGATACAGTGGACGACCGCATCTTCATAGACAGACTTGACAGAGAGTGGGTGTGCATCTCAGGGAGTGCCCTTGTCTGGTTTGCCTCGTATATCTCAGTTAGAAGTTTCTCTGTGGCCGTTGGTCCTCATTTGTCTGACTCTGCTCCTCTATCCTGTGGGGTGCCCCAGGGTTCGGTTTTGGATCCGATTCTGTTTGCTCTGTACATGCTTCCTCTAGGACTCAGAAACAAAGTTGATAAAACCTCATATTTACGTACAGTGCTCAGCATAAATGAGTACACCCGAAAAGGTTTTTCAAATCATATCTCTCCTTAGAATAATCTATGGAATCCTATACACTAAAATGTTAGCACAAATCTGGTTTATTGGTTTTAAATGAGATTACTCAGCAACAAAAAAACAAATTGGAACTTTTCTAACAAAATGACTGAAGACCATGGTGAAAAAATGAGTACACCCCAGTGATTGTCGTAGGAATAAAACCTGATAAAATTCTAATTAACAGGAATTCACCGACAGATGAGTCTAATATGGGTGCTATTTAAGAGAGAGAATCCACTCTCACTCAGTGCTGACAAACATGACACTAAATGTCATAAGACTTGAAAAAAAAGATGATTTCTTTACACAAAAAAGGCCATGGTTACCAGAAAATTAGTAAAGCATTGCTAAAGCCGGATTTCCACCAGATCCATGTGCGGTCCTGCCCCACTCCATCACAGCAGACAGAGAGCAAATAGATTGCACTATAGTCTATGGGTTGGTTTTGGATCTGATTCTGTTTGCTCTGTACATGCTTCCTCTAGGACTCATTATCAGCAGATTTAAAGGTATTTCATATTACTGTTAAGCAGACGATATTTAGTTACATTTTTCTTTCAATCCTGACAGGACTGATAATTTAATGTACTGCATGCTTGTCTGTCTGCAATTAACTGGATGACTGGATGGCCAATAACTTTCTTCAACTAAAAGCTGACAAAACAGAGGTCCTTATTGTTGCTGCTGACAGCATTGTTTGTAAGGTGGCTAGCTGTATTGGGTCCCCCAGCTCTAACGTGCACTCTAACCTGAAAAATCTCTGTTATTTTTGATCAGGCTATGCACCTTGACAAACAGATTAAGTCCTTGACCCGTATATTTTTTGCCCACCTTAGAAACATTGCAAAATTCAGGTCCATTGTATCCCATTCAGAGTTGGATATGATTATCCATGCCTTTGTCTCTTCTCGTCTCGATTATTGTAATGTTGTTTACTTCCCTCAACAAAGCATCTGTAGACCGCCTCCAGCTGGTCCACAATGCTGTTGCGAGGCTGCTGAACAGGTCCAGTAAAATATGCCATATCACTCCTGTTTTGGCCTCCTTGCACTGGCTTCATGTTAATTTCAGGATCCAGTTCAAGGTTCTGGTAATTACTTATAGAGCCCTGCATGGTCAGGCTACTGCATATCTGTCTGCCCTGCTCCACGTACATGCTCCCAGCAGGCCACTGAGGTCTGCTGGCCTGGGCCTATTGGTTGTCCCCCACACCAGAAAGGACAGCTACAAATATCTTAAGAACCGGCTTCCAAAATGAGGTTCAGGGACATAAAAGAGAATAATATACTCCTCTCCCTCAAAAACTAATGTCAAATTGCTTTTTAGCACAGTGCACAACCCACAACTACTTTAGTGGATCAATAATGTTGTGTTGGTCAGCTTCCAATGTCAGCGCCCCTGTGTATTCCTCTGCAAACTGTTGCTTAAGTGAGAGCTCTTTGTACTGACTTTACCTGGATAATTAAAAGTTAGCTCCTCACTCAGAAACTCACCAAAGTCATATTTCCTTCAGACTGACAAAAACGCTGTTTATCATCCTACACACACATTTTCTGGGATGCTGTCTCTCAGACTCACAATCACATCCACTTAACTTAGTTTGCACACAAATTCTGTCGACAGCCGGTGATCTCTCAGTGCAGGGGGGTTGCTGCGGTGAACAAGTGTATGTGGCTGCTGCTGCTGTGTGTGGGAGAGGCGAGTAAAATGAACATCTGTTATGTTGCTGTATAATCAGCAGAGCTGCGTAGGTGGCAGAGATGAGAAAACTTTGGAGGAGAACGATGCCGGGATGCAACGTGTTCCCTCACATCTACGGGGCCGTCACCGAGTTTTATGACTGTTATCACACAAATGGGAGTTCGAAAGGAGGTGGGACTCACTTTATGAGTGATAAGAGCGCACAGGTTTGCAGAAAACAGCAGGCTTCATTGCTAACTCTGATTCCCAGTTTGACTGGGGAATCTCCCTGGGTTTGCATTGACGCATGGTAATGCATGACCCTGTCCTAATATGAAACACTGTCTAGGTGAAACACAATGGCTAACTGGAGAGAAGGAGCAAGAGGAAATGACAGACTAAAATCTGATGAGGATGACCTAAATTAGACTTTGAGTGATGCAAATGGCTGTTTAATATGTGTTTGTGTGCTTGTCTGAAGGCATTTCGTAATATGTTTGTCTGTGCATGTATGTGTGTGACACGTGCGTGTGTCCATGCATGCGTGTGCGCCCGCCAGAGTGTAATGGCGCCAGGCCCTCTAGCTACAGGCAACAATCCAAATGAGATCTGAGGAACTGTATGTCAAGCCAGCTATTCATCAAACATAACAGCAGTGAGAAGCAAGATTGAATGGTGGAGATAGCATCTTCAATCATCGAGTGTAGGAGGCCACTTTGTGGGTTTCATCTCCACAATATATGACATACAGGACTGTCAAGTGAATATGATAATGTGTGAATAGATCCAAAGGGAGGGGGGACAGGGAGGGGGCTGGTGTAATAATTGAAAGTTCAAAATGACATCCACAGAGGTGCAGCGGATATTGTGGAGCCTTTAGTATCAACAAAATAAGCTTTACATAGTCAGAAGCTTCAGAGCACCCCTGCTGAACAAGAGAAACAACTTCACATCTAGTCTTATTACTGCCAACACACTCTCTCTTCAATGATGTATTTCAGTGCTGGTAAGATAGTCTTTCTTTATAAAATTAGGCTGTCTATGCGGAAAAACGACAAATATTTTTGAAACTGGTGCTACATGAACAGAGAAAACACAGAAAAATGACTGTGGTATAAGCTTTTGGTCAAGTTGAAGATGTTGAAAACCCACAACTACCAGAAACAAAGTTGATAAAACACCTCATATTTACGTACAGTGCTCAGCATAAATGAGTACACCCGAACAGATTTTTCAAATCATATCTCTCCTTAGAATAATCTATGGAATCCTATACACTAAAATGTTAGCACAAATCTGGTTTATTGGTTTTAAATGAGATTACTCAGCAACAAAAAAACAAATTGGAACTTTTCTAACAAAATGACTGAAGACCATGGTGAAAAAATGAGTACACCCCAGTGATTGTCGTAGGAATAAAACCTGATAAAATTCTAATTAACAGGAATTCACCGACAGATGAGTCTAATATGGGTGCTATTTAAGAGAGAGAATCCACTCTCACTCAGTGCTGACAAACATGACACTAAATGTCATAAGACTTGAAAAAAAAGATGATTTCTTCACACAAAAAAGGCCATGGTTACCAGAAAATTAGCATTGCTAAAGCCGGATTTCCACCAGATCCGTGTGCAGTCCTGCCCCACTCCATCACAGCAGACAGAGCAAATAGATTGCACTATAGTCTATGTGTGAATTTTCACTGGCTGATCGACTCAGTCTCAGCCCCGGTAGTCCCGCGGCTGTGTGCGGGTCAGATATGCAAGCCTCCTATTTTTGCTGGATGCCGGATCACGCCGCATAAATTTGGCCAAATTTAACACAGAGCAGACAGGAAATCAGAGAGTGATACAACACTGAAACATCCTGTTAATTTTCAGAATAAAACACTCCGTGTTTACGTCTGATCGTATCTCACTTAACTACATCAATAAAACGTTAAAATGAGTGGATCCAGGCCTGGATTCAACAGGTCAGAGGTTTTTGGAGGTCACTACCAGCAACACAAGGAAGAGAAGTTAATTATGAAGGTTGAAAACCACAAAATTATTTATGACACGGCACATCCTTTTATAAGGACAACCATAGAAAGGAAATGGTGAGGAGCAATTTATTGGGAGTTACGGGAGTGAATCGACATCACGATAATTAATCCACAGACTGAATGGACGTATTACTTTTTCTTCTGTACTGAAATAATGTGTGTGATTTTGTAATGACCATGACAACTCCTCAGTCTCGCAACTCCACCTGCGTTGCTGTACCGTGCCGGACTGAAAAAGCAACCGGTGGTGACTGAGGAATGAAGAAGCACGGAGCAAAACCGCAGCGGAGCCATAACGCAACGCACATGCAAGTGGTAGAAATCCGGGATAATAAGTCAGAATACAATAGCAAAAGTTATCTGAAAATTCAAAAAGGATGGACTTGTGGGAAGCTCGTCCATGGAAGTTTTCACCTCGCCACGAGCATCTTGTAATGAAAGGAGTTGAAGAAAATCGGCATGCAAGTTCTTCACAGTTAGCCAAAGCATTAGAGAGTCTAATGGGGGTGAGTGTTTCCCGTGACACAATACAGCGCATGCTGCAGAGGAGTGGCATGCACAGGTGTCAAAATCACTGCTGAAGCCCATGCAAGAAAAAGCCCGTCCAGCATTTGCCAGGGCCCACGTTGACAAAGACATGGACTACTGGAACTGTATACTTTGGAGAGACGAGACAAAGATAAATCGTTTTGGCACTGATGGGTGTCAAACTGTCTGGCGTTGAAAGGGCGAGGAGTACAAGGAAAAATACATGGTACCCACAATAAAGCACGGTGGTGGCAGTGTTCTTCTGTGGGGTTGCATGAGTGCTGCAGGTGTTGAGGAGTTGCATTTCATCAATGGTATCATGAATACACAAATCTACTGCGAAATACTGAAAGAGAAGATACTACCATCCCTCCATGCACTGGGTTGCCGGGCACTCTTCCTACACGATAACGACCCAAAACATACAGCTACGGTCACTGTTTCATTGCTGCGGAAGAACAGGGTGAAAGTGATTCAGTGGCCAAACATATTACCAGATCTCAACCCAACAGAGCACTTGTGGGGAGTTCTGAAAAGACAAGTTGAGCGTCATTCTCCATCCAGCATTTAGGATCTGAAAGAACTCATTCTCCAAGAATGGAGAAAGATAGATGACGCAGCATGTTGCTTATTTGTTAATTCAATGTCTAGAAGAGTTAGTGCGGTTCTTAAAAATCAAGGAGGCCATACAAAATATTGACTTAGTAGGAGTTGTTACAGGGTGTAATCATTTTCCAACACCTCAGTTAAGTTAAATGTATCATTTTCTTATCCTGATGATGTTGATGGTGACCACACTTTCAAGTTGATACAATAGATGACACTGAGCAATGGATACAATTCTTAATTTTCAAATGGGGTGTACTCATTTATGCTAGGCACTGTATATCGCAACACAAGCACGCAGTACGTTTAGGCGTTTAGACAGACTGTAGAATACAGCCAATTATATGACAACCGAGTGGCGTTGCATTATCACAGCTCAAACGGCTGAACGCCCGGCAGCACAGTGTGGTTAGAGAGAGACAGATAAACAGAGCGGAGTTTCTCCTCACAGCACCATAGTGTCTGAACGAACAAATAAACAAATATTCAGAGGTGGAAAGTGACTTCTTTAGACTTCTAAAGACTATTTTGTGTTAGTTTCAGGTTTAGTCAGACTTTGGATTAAGTTTTTAGAGCACATGGCTCCGTATCTCATCCAGCCGCTGGCACTGAGCTCTCATTATTATTACCAGGGCCAGACGTAGTGATTTGGGGACCTGCGTCCACAGGCACATTGCCTTATTTTTAACCTTTCTCTTAATTTAATATGAAATATCCCTAAAATATGTCTTCAGTGAACTCAGTGATAGTAAATAAGCTCCTTAAGGAAAAAGGTTGGGAGCCACTGTACACAGTCCAGCCATATACTAGGTTTTAACCTAGTCTTGTTTTTTATCAGCCAAAGCACACTATTTACCGGTCCGTTTCATGCCTTCATTACAGATACACAGATAAACCAATCATAGTAAACCGTCAAGTCTTGGCTTTCTTTCCCCTTCCCCTTTATTTCACAAGTGGGAAGTCATGGATGAAAATGAAAACACTGAAGAGTTTTCCCCCCTAAAAAATTCAACATCGATAATATTTTACCTGACAAAAGATATGGTTCCCATTTTTTATTTTAGGGCTATATTTCTTCTACAATTGGGAAATTAGCTTGGTTGTACTGTTCAGTAGGATGCACAATAGTCTTAAAATCCAAAATGAAAAAGAATCATGATCGTGATTTTGCCTTAAAAAAATTGTGATATAATATTTTTGCCATATTGCCCACCCCTAACGGGCAGTGATTCAGACTGACGCCAGTGGTGATTTATCGCTGAATGGTATCAGTTTTTGCTGTACTGCTGTACCCAAAGATTGTGTCCAGCCTCGTTATAAACCGATGCCAACCACCTGCTATAATACCCCTGTGACAGGTCTCTCTGGCTACTAACCATACTGCCACAAAATGTCACGTCCAGCTGTGTTACAAGCTGATACCACATACTGTATATACAAATGGACGGCATGACAGCTCCCTAAAAGTGTAACTTTTCAGTCTGGATCACCCCCTGGTATCTGACTGCAGTATATGCCATGAAGCCCGCCCCTCCATGTTAGTGAATGGGCAGAGGCCAAATTAAAAACTCAAAGTACACACCAAATAAATGTTTCCCAAGGATTGTTTCTGTCATTGAAAGTAGTTCTCGTCACCCTGATGTTTGTTCAAGCGTTTTTATGATAAGTTCAGTTTGAATGATTTATTAAATTATTCAAAAGGGGGCTTTTCCACCAAGATTGACAGCGATGACAACCAATCTGTGTGTTCCCATTCAATAGAGCTGCTTGCAATTGGTCGAATGAGTGTTTTGGCTGGAACTCCCCCACCGGATATGAATTCACTGTCAGGTAACCTCTAACAGGTTAAAATAGTTCAACTTGATTTGCATTTCAACAAGATGACTGAAAATGACTGTGAAGAGCAGTAACATTCACACATACATGCACAGGCCACTTGGTACTGTGTTTTTAGGATACTGCTACTGCACAAGCTCCGGCTCTCAATGACACCATCCTTGCAAGATGGCAATGCCCGCATCTCGGATATTATATCCCCACTTTAGCATAGCGGGGGTAAATTGGGGCGTGCCCTCCATCTCCCATTGTGCTTTCTATCAACCAACTGATACGGTCAGCCAGCACATCTTACTGCTGCAAAAAAGTAGCTTTTGGAGTGATGCCAAAATCCCTGAGCAAGCAGCAGTATTTGACAAAGTTGGATATAGAACTGGCTGGAAATACAAAGAAAGAGGGTGCCCCCATTTAATAACATTCACAAAAAACTTTTCTAAACCAGACAACTGTTGTTTATAGACCTCAGTATATTGCTTCTTTCCTTCAATCTTGCTATCTTTGGCCACATCACTGCATGAACTTAATACATACCATATGATACAATTACAAAAAAAATAATCCAAGAAACATTATGTTTACCCCTAAAATAACTGCAAATGCCTATATAAGGAGCAGAAGCCCATTTTATTGGCTTAGGTATTTTTGTCGAGTGCACTGAAAGAGACACAGCCCTGCTGTGAGTAAAGCACCAGAATGGTAAGATGATGCAAGAGACACATCACAAGTGTCCCCTTTAATCATTTCATTACACTCTTAGCAGCGCTGACGTATCTCTGCCAGTCTAGAATCTGTTTTTATTGTGCACAAGAGTAAATGTGAGGCTTTATTAAAAACACCATCACTCCGGAGAGCTGCTGCATCTGTGGATACTGTATTTTATAACAACAACCAGAAGGGTAAAGTCTCTTTAATATCAAAGCTGAGTCACTCTGCTGCTCCCTGTTCCCTCCTCACCAGCCAGAGGTTAATGAGAACTGTTTCCCATCAGCCCTACACTTTTCCTATGGATGATACTCTTAGGTCACATTATTGTGTTATTGTGCTGTTCAAGATGTATGATAAGTTCAAACCATGGATATATAAAGAAAAATGGATACAGGGTTGGAGGCAGGGCCCTGGGCTGTCCTATGAAAGTTGCTAAATGGTGCATGAACCAAAAAGAGTTCTGAGTATAAAATTACCCAGATTTGACGGACAAATGTTTCAGATTCAGTGTGCAAACACAATAAGAGGGAGAATGTCTTTTGAGATGTGTAACAATTATTGACGAAAAAACTGATTCTGCATGCATTTTCCCTGATTCGTGACATAGTCATTTTATATATCGCACGTGGAACAAGCTGCAATACCTTGAATATATTCGATATCTCGCCTACCCCTATCTGGATTAAATCATGACTGTGTTGCATTAAAACATGTATTCACTGAAGGGAGAGTGTCACCAGAACTCAGCGCACAGACCATGTACATGAATTGGTGTTGAAAACCTGCATTTCACATTTCCCTGTTATGTCTCTGCATACAGTTCAGTCTGTAAATGGTGCGCGGACTTCTAAAATCTTCTCACATAATTTACAATATTCTATTTTATTATAATATGCATTTCTAGTCCAACCTTCTTGTAAACAAGGCCGTTAATCTGCACAAACATTCTGTCACATCAGCATGTGCTGGAGCTCGTTAGGGTCGTCCAGCTCGTTAACCCTCGTTAAACGCCCGCCTCATTAGGTCTCATTAACAAGGACCATACAGGCGAGGGCACAGCACGGCATGTTTCTCTTCCATTTTTCTAGGAAATGTATTAAATGATGAATCTAATATTATTTAATTTTATTATTGACAAGGTAGCCTATCAAAAGACCCACAACAAACAATAAATTGACCCTACTAACAAGTACTGTGTGTATCCAAAGCCTGATGTGTCTTGATCCTCTGTCTCATAGAGAACAACTTGCAAAGATAGCAGCTAGCAGCAAACCCACAAAAGAGTTATAAACCCAGCTTTCAAATTAACCACCATGACACTGGTTGTGATTAACAAACCTTTCATAGACATGTACATTATGGGAATTAGAGGCTGGGAGGCACTGAAAGTATGATGTGTTTCATCTTTCGATAAAATCATTGTTGGTCAGAATTACAAATATCTGCCCCAATATCTTCTGCACTGCATGCTCTCATTAGGGGCAATTTGGGAGGCCTCTGGCACAGATCCCCAGTGAAAAAAGTATTCAAAATTAAAAAAAATGAATGTATGAATGCATCAGAAACAGCAAATTATGGGTAATATGAGTACATCAGCAATCCCAACGGCAAAAGAGCACTATGCTGACTATGGTTACTACTTTGACTTTGAAATATTGTGGTCACTTTAACACGAGGCACAACTGAGGGACTCGCATCAATTATGAGAAGAGTATTAATGTTGCTATGGGTACATGTGAATGCACCACTAGTGGATAAGTGTATTGGCTGACATGATCCTTTTATTAAAAATGAGATCCAATTAGTGTCGTCCATGTCCTGTGTGTACATGTACTACAGTCCTCTAATGCATATGATGCAGTTTTATTGATTCCACATTAAGCCATTTTATGTCATAATACTCATGCAGAATTTCATCTACATAAAAAACCCCACACCAATTACCTGCTGCTTCACAGTCACCGGAGGTAGACCGATGTAGAGGGAAGTTTTTTCAAAATAATAATCATTTAAATAATGTTAAATAGTATCCTCATAGAGTGATAAAACATTGAAAATAGACACACAACAGAATGATTAGCTCCCCACGACTTGTGTTACTTCCTTTACCCAAAGTTACATTATTAATGAAAGTCTGCAATGACAGAGGTTATCTCCAAAGTTCAAAAATATAGCTACCTACACAACATTTCTGGTTTATTTCATCCATACGCAAGCAAAAATGTATAATTAATTTATTGTTTATGGGTCAAAGTATAGAAAATGGAAATAGAAAATGTGCACACAACAGTTCGTATTATGTCCTACAAAATTAGCACCCCACAACTGATGCTATGTCCTCAACATACAGTTATGTAATTAACACAAACTAACAGAGGTTAGGTTTAGGCAAGTAAAGTAACTATTGTCCAGTTAAGAAAAGAAACATGGTTGGGTGTCTTTAAGATACTAAGTGTCCCCAAGGAGAAGTCCAGATTTTAGTGTGAATACAGCCAGAAGAAATGTCTCTCATGGTTCTCTGACACTGCAAACGAGTAATGGCTGGATGAATCATAGACATAGAAACGCAGATACCTCGTTCAGGGTTTCCTCTAGGATTTTCTGAAACTATGGGTTAAGGCTTCAGCACCAGTCAGAAGCCCGGTGTGAAAAATGATTTCAGCACGATAAATTCTGCTGCACCATGCCACAATTTTGGGGAACATGATATTCAAAGTGATGGCAACGTAAAAGTGAATGTTTTATGAATAAGTGATTAATTTATCACATAAAAAAAATCTTATTCTTCTTATATCCAGCCATTTAGGGTACCAGACAGATTCCCTGTGCTTAGTCTTTTTCTCTCCTCTCTCTCCTCCTCCACTCTTTTTCCCTGCTGTATTCTTCTTCACTCTGCTCTCCTGCAATCTGCCCCTCCACTAATTGTGCCTGTCCACTTGTCTAATATAATTTAGAGTGAGTAACATTGGATTCTCTCACAAAACCAATATTTTATCACGCAGGTTGGAACATTTAAATATTATACTAGTCACCTTCAACATAGTATCAGTCTAATTTCTTTCCCTTCAAAAGGGCATAATGTCATGATAATGAATAACACTGAACCTCTCCTTACTAAACACTGCCTGACTCTCTTCCTCATCTGGAACCTTTCTCTTCTTCTGGAAATATTTTAATATACTGAAAATTCAAACAAGATTTTACTATTGAACATTAAATGACATTATTTCATGCTATTTATTCATAATGTAATAGTATCTAAAACATCATGACCCAACATTAACATTATGCTTTGTTAACGTTAATGTAAGGGCCCCAGAAAATCCCCTTCCTTTTCGCTGCCTAGAGTAAATGTTGGCAGGTATGTTTGAACATAAAAGCAATCAAAGCTGGCTTTGCTTCGGTACCTTTGTCTCTCTTTCTGTCGGGCTGTCCTGTCATCTGTTCTGTCTTGCTGCTCTTGCTTGTGCCACAGTAAAGCCACTTCCTGTGGTCATTTTTTTTCCAAAATAAAGCTCATTGCAGCATTATGTAACATTTCATGACATTTAAATTACATTTCAAACTCTGGTTATGGTCTTGTATATGTATGTAATGTATATGTGTACGCACATATACATTTTCATTCATGCAATATACTTTGCAGTTTTCTAATCTGAATTAAAAAAACATCATTCTGAAGAAGTGGTGGCTTTTATTTTGTAGCGGCGGTGCACCACGGTCATTTATATGTAGAAGAAACCTTGATCCTACGGATATTAGTGTGTGTATATTTTAGCTTATAGCTTTGTGCCTCTGCTTCCAGTATTATTCTTTCCATAATGCTGAGCCTTATTTCATATTTCTGTAGAACTTTATCAGTTGTTGTTTGTGGGAAGATTACTCAATGACATTTCATCATACAGTAAAAACTGGTTAATTCTGTATGACATTACATAATCATAATATGCTTTCATATTTTTACAATAAACTTTTTATAAACTTGTGATAAGTTTGATAATTCTGAAAATTAAGAAGCTTCCCCGCAAGGATAAACATAACAGTTGGACAGAAACACTCAAACTCTTCAGTGGTTATGAAAATGGGGGGTCTGAAATTGCAAAATAATCAGCACGGGATGCCTGCCAGTGTCAGCTTTAATGGAAAAAAATATTTTTCATGTATATGTGTGCGCTCACACGCAGACAACAGCAGAGGTGAAACGGTGTGTTTCCTGTGCTGAGGTCACCTGTGATTCTTACGTTTGATTTTACCCACAGAAGCGTGGAGATGGGCCAGGCAGAGTGGCCTGAAAGATTTATGAGACTCTGGCATAAAGAGTGACCCCTGCAGCTGTGTTTGTGTCAAAACTCTCACATGTGCACAGGATTGTATCTGCACACAAGCAGACATACAGTCAAAACTGGTGCTTGTGTGTTGGCATGCCACTGTATGTTCTGACCTCTACTGTGTGTGAATATAGAAAGGGGCAGGATCACATGAAACAGGATGATTGCTTTCTGTCTGTACTTTGACACCACAAACCTACAGCACGTGAAGTTTGACACTGCCCTGGATTATAAATGAGCCTGGATTAACCCTTACAGCCTGCTTTAATATTACACACACTCGTATTACTATGCACAAAATGCTCTTTTCAAAATGAAAAAAATATTATACGTTAATGTTATTTTCTACTTTAATTGATTTTTGTTAGTTTTTTGACCCATATCAATCCTAATCATAGATATCAAATATTCATTTATTTTTAAAACTAATTGGTTTTGTCATGATGCCACTATGTTTTTAGGTGAAAAATAAGCACAAAAAACCTACTACATGCTAAGTAGATATTTTTTTTACTATCACAGCCTGGTATATGTCAATGATTAGCAGCACCATTGATTTCTACATTATTTTTTGTGGCCTGTCAAACACTCACACCGCTTTACACACAAAATGCACTTCAAAATCAGGCTATGAAAAATATTATACATTAACATGATTTTCCACTTTCACTGAGTTTATTTTTTAACCAATATCAGTCCTTATTATTAATATCAAATATTAATTAATTTTCAAAATTTTAACCCTTAACCCTTTAAACCCTAACTGCCTTTTTGTCATGATGCCACTATGTTTTTAGATGAAAAGGAAAACACAAAGAATGAAATATTTTCAAAATACTTAATGTAAAGTAGATGTTTTATGCCAAATATGGTTAAAAAAATCATCAGGTGGAAAATAATAAAACTTACAATTTTCAAAGCCCAAAATGACACCCAGAAATAATGCAATGAATGTTTTTATGCTTTAATGGCCATGGGATCAAAATTTGCAGATTGAATGGGTGTAAATGGTGCATTATTTGCAACAACTTTGTTTACACAGTGTATTTTACAGTTATTGTAGGAGCTGAGTAGGAAATTCAGAGATTAAACAGAAATGCACAATCTTGCCAAAATGTAAGCCATATGCATAAACGCAGCCAAAAGTATCAAAAAATAAAGTATGTAAAGCATGTAAAATGGGCCAAACAGTCCCTAAGGGTTAAACTAAATGCACAGCCACATTCATTAACAAAGCTTTGATAGACAGAGACTTTGAAAATTAATATACTATACATCCATCTATTTCATAATTTTCAATTATCTTTATAATGAAAATATTTCACTATTAAAAAAACACTGATTATAGAGTCTTTAAGAATGTCCATATCGACATGTAGCTTAACGTTTTTAGTTTCTATTTTTTTAATTGAATCTGCTTGTCGGCTGGTGATGCAGTGAGCACCACCACACAGTGTTTCAGATATAGATATAGTTTTTATTGGGACATACCGTACATCCCAGCTGCACAGCAGAGCCATGTTTTAAATGATAAAAGCCTTCTTTTGAAATGGTCTCAAGGTGATTATACCATACGCACCATATAATATACATCTGTGCAGTGTGATGAGACCGTTATATGGTACAAAGATTTGCCTATATTCTTTATAGCCAGTCATAAGCATCTTCATTCCAGAGAGTTAACTGCATCTCCTTAAAAACCTTTCCGTACTCATATGGGTACAGTCTTACTGCCCCCCCCACCACCACCCCATGATGTCTCCTGCCAGCTGCCCCATATAAGACGACAGGACCATTAGTTTTCCCATCATGCAATGTGGTGTGGGCTGGCATATGTCAGCAGCAGCACAAAAAGCCAGCAAAATGCCTGTCAAAGGAAGGGATGGCCTTCACCAAAGTGTCCCCAATTAATTTAAGCCAATAGAAAGTGCTGATTCTTGTCAGGGCCATCTGGAGTGTGTCCCCTGGTACCTGAGCAGCGTTAGATGATTACAGGAAATGGCTTTTTTTTTCTTTTTTTTTTTTAAAAGGAAAGGTAAAAGGCAGAGAGATTATGAGTTGTCAGGAAACAAAACAGTGGAGACAACTTCCTGAGCAGCATTTTAATGAGAAATATAATAATAATATATATAAATATCTTGTAATAAATAGTGTCAAAGAGTGTAAAACTAGAAAAGAGAGAATAGCAATAGTAGTAGTAATAGTTAAAGTAATTAGCAAAGTAATATTGTTTTGTTTTTTAATTTAAATTACATTTCAGTGATTAAAGTTATTAAACATTTTGCATGACAAAATCATATCACTATGAGTGAAGACGGCACTTTACAGTGACAAAAACACTCTGAAGAACAGCAGCTGGCTACCCATTAGTAGGCGGGTGTAAGCCTGATGGAAACATGTCAATTTCGAAAAAAAATCCCATTTATCGCAAAATAAGTTTTGGCACTGTAGTGACATTTCAGGCAATTTGAAAAAGCAATATTTGGATAAACTTCAATGGAAACATTTTTTTACGCTTTATATAATGCCTGCTTTTAATAATGTTGAAGTTTTGAATCCACAATTCCTCTGTGAAATCGTGAACTATCACCTCCCAGAAATCCCTCATATGTGGCCAGTCCCACGTATAAGGGGCATCTCTTTCCATAATCACTCGCATAAAACGGACATAATGATGGCTACTGCGGAGGCTGCAATAAAAATAAACCTGCTAGTGTTCTGGACATCCATCGCCATGCTTCTTGGAATGTTATTGCCAGAGGCCTACTCTTAAATAAACTTTAACGAAGTAAATGTGATTTCAGCAAAATGTATTGAAGTATATTTGTGGCCTGTGGCCTTTTCTTTTATCTTGGTAAGCGTGCTCTCGACCACTCATAACATTTTATATTGTATATAGTTTCAGGGATGAGGTCAAATGTGAGTGAAAATGACAGAGCAGGTCACAAATGTTTTTGCACTTATATTGTGTTACTGTGTATGGAAAACTTGTTGCGAGTTTCTTCATTGCAGTCCCTCTATGCCGTCCCTCTATGCCGTCCCTCTATGCCGTCCCTCTATGCAGCCGCTCTATGCAGTCACTCTATGCAGCCGCTCTATGCAGGTAAAAATTCTGACAGTATGGTCTCTGCAATTTAGCACTGTGAGGGTGAACCCCATGTCCAGCTTATCTGAGGCATCTCAAAGGATCTGTTTCCATTGTTTTAGGGTGTATGGATTGCTCTTTGTTTAATATGCCAGTGTCGTGTGGTACACTGTTCTAATTATACATAAGGGGGCATGCTCACACTGGAAACGTCTGACTTCAGCTGTCATACCTTGTTAATTAACACAGTAGACAAGAGAATTAAATCAATATGTGAGTGGCAGAAAGAATTTTAGTCCATGATTGAATATCATAAGGGACAGAAAAAACAGTGGGATCTCCTGCTTAATTGTGCAGGCATAATTAATTTTTTTGTCCCTTTTTCCTTGTTCCTCCAATTACTCAGTTAATGACAGAAGAAGAGCTAAAACATGTTGCTGGTGGAGAAAGAAATTCAAGGCGCATGGGACATGCATGGGACTTTGTTATACACAAGAAACAGTAAATCACTAATAAACAAAGCTGCCCACAGTCCTTTTTCTAAGATAACTGACAAAAAAGTTTCCTCAGCTCACTGATGGGAGGCTTAGACTGCTGGAAAAAACCACGGTCATGTGGCAGATAAGCAAGCACTGAGCCACACTGCTCACTGCCAGCCTTAGCTTCAAAATGCATCTGGTTGTACAAACCATTATCACATAAATCTATTATAGCTATGGTTCAACTAAGTGTTTTTGCAGGCTGTTTATACTATTTTTTTAACATTATTTTTCGGCATTTTAGCCTTTATTAGATAGGTCAGATAAATAGTGTGAAGGGGGGAGAGAGAGGGGAGGACATGCAGCAAAGGGCCTCGAGCAGGAACAGATGAACAGGTTTTTGTTTTCTACATCGATGATCACCATATAGAGTATATATACAGTCTATGGCTGCCACCTGCACTGTATGATGTTTATACCAGATCATCCAGTAATGCAAAATAAAATTCACTTTCATGAATGAATGACAAATTAAAAACAAATAAACAGTACACAAGTACAGTGTCCAAAAAGGAGTAGGTAGAAGTCAAATTTATATAGCCCTACCCCTTTCTCACTTTTTCTTTTAACACATATAAATTATGTCAACGAATGCCCAAATTTATTTACAACTAGTGCATACACAGCCATCCCTAGTTTACCTACCTCCAAATTGAATAAATAAATAACTATCCCAGGTTTATTTACCATCCAAATATTTAGAATCCAAATATCCCCCAGTATTACAAAATTAAATACAAACACCCCTAACTCAACCTTTCCTCATCCATATACCTGCCAAAAACATCTTTTTAAATCTATTTATATTTGTGCTTTGTTTCAACCCATCACCAAACCTATTCCATATTCCATATTCAGTACACTGAAATACAGACTCTTTTTATTTGTACAAACACATTGTTTTTTAATTCCCTTTGTCTTTCCCTATTTGACCACAATCTCAACCGAAATTAGAAAATTTCCCGTTATAAAACCAACTCAGCAGCAGACCTTAAATCATGTGTTTAGTCATCTAGGCTGAGAATGAATCACCAATTTTCCGTACTTCTTTCTTTTCTATAAAATGAATGACGCCTTTTTATTAAAAAAAAAAAACAATGGATATCCCTAACCTGGCTTCTATAAGACGCTAAAAATATCCACCAGTATACATAAAGGAGAGGGACAACACACTGAGTACATCAGGGGACCAACATATACACAGAAAACAATGAACAATACTCGCTTCATTGATAGACGATTCATGTATAAGTAAGGATCGTGTAACTCACAACAAGTAGCCCAGATAGTTACCAGTCCACCTCAACATCAGTCAGCCTCACAAATGATGATCAAGATCAACGTCATATGAAGAAAACACCAAAATAAATAAGCATCAGCACCATAAGCATTACATCCTGTGATGGCATCAAATGTGTCTTCCACTCTACCCACCCAGGATGACCGGGTACCCATCAGAGACTGGCTTTGAACCAGATCCACCTAATATCAGGCTCAGTATTCCCTGGGGCGAGGCACCTTCAGCACTGTCTCAAAGTGCAAGCGGATGTGCGACATGAAGACAGTAGCCATCAAATGATAAAGAATCAGGGTTCTTTTACACAGGCAGAAAGACAGGAAAGACAGCTGGACATACCTTTATTTCCCTTACAATATACAAGCCTTGCAGTGAAGTGGTTTCACATTGGTATTTCCTCGCCTATGCACCCTTAAACTAACATGACAACCAACCTTAGCTACTGTAAACCTAGCCACCGTAGCCAGTCTGACTAATCGATAACAAAGTTAGAACCGTACACCTATGCATTATCTGAAAAGGAAGATTCCAAAAAACAAGCAACCTAGATCACCAGTTTAGGGTGTCATTCTCTCCCCTACTCAACTAATGTGATAATCACAGAAATGCCATAAATCGAGCACTCAAACACTTCTTTGGCCTTCAATTTACTTTCTTAAAGGGATTAAACAACAAATACACACATACAAAAATACACATTAAACACTGGTGGACCCACATTCTTAGGAAAACAACAGAAAGCAGGTGTGAGAGATTAACTGGTGGCTGAGACAGATGTTTTGTAGGCGTGGCCTCTGAGAACAGGCCGACTAACCACGAAATGAACATTTTTAATGTTTTGCCGATATCCTACACTATTTATCTATACTCATACATCCACATCAGACATGACTGTCAACTTTACTATTTTGGTTTGAGGATAATAGTGTGCACCAGTGCAGTAAACTGGAATTATTCAGGGGGAATAGGTTACGTTTTTAAATAGTATTAGGCTATATGTATGGCTACAGTATACCTCAATATGCTCACATTTTAAATGCATTCCGGTTTGATCATACGAATCATTTACTCATGAGAATATCAAAACTAGCACAGAGAATTATGGGTTCCTAGCTGGAGTCATTATTCATCTCTTCACATAACTTAACGGTAACTTGGGTGTAATTAGTGGAAACTTTAATACGGACACATTTTAATATTCACCTGCTCAAATCTGGAAAGGGGACTTTTGTTCATGTCGTGTTGCTAGACAAATAATGATATTTTGTAAAAAAGACAGCTGAGCTGTTCATGTATTGTTGTTGAGACCAAAAATAATGCCCTGCAATTGGTTTTGATCAGTGTTTCAACAGTAGGAGTCGACCAATATTGTTTTTTTCAGGGCCAATACTGAAAACGATTATTGGTAGGTAATGAGACTGAAAACTGATATTTGGAACCGATATGCAGTTGAAATGAATTGGGAAATGATCCCGTCAATATTTAGATTTTGGAATCTATTAAACTCCAAGTCAAAACTTTGTTTAAATACTTTTGGCAAATGTTTAATCAAAACTGAGACATCATATACAGCAAGTTCCCAGCAACTTTTTATATAATGTTGAAGTGAAAATTTAACTAATCAGTGAATATTTTTTTTTAAAAATGCTCTAAGGTTTTACAACGGAAAAGCTCTTCCCACACTGACACTTTCTTTGCCCTTTTTAAATTAATCTATTTTATCAGTGATCATTAAAATAAAATGCGATACAGATAATCAACAAAATGCCAAATATCGCCCGATAATAATCATCCAGGTAGACAGCCTAATCTTTTGACCCCTATTCAACAGACACCCACAAATGAATGAGATAGTGAGAAGATACATTTAAAATGTTTATTTTCTGAGCAGTGGGCCTGTTCTCAGAGTCCACGCCTACATCACGTCTCTCTGTCACCAGGTAATCTGACTGCAGGTTAATCTTGTACACCAGTTTATAATTTTCAAAGTTGGCCCCCACAGATGCAGGCCTAATCCGGGCAAAAACGTTCGGGCCACCCGGATGATGACGGCCAAAGAATGTGACCACCCCGAGACAACAGGTTACTCACCCTCCAGGAGTTCAGGTCCACACTTACCTGTCCACGCAAATCACGGCTCCTCTCGACTGTTACTCTGCCGCAGATGAGAAAGTCTCTCCTCCCTCGTCGCCAGAGGTGCCACAGGGCTTCACCTGGTCACACATTGCGCTAACTGGTCCCCTGCCGTCTGTCGTCGAGATTAACAATGTCCATATGAGGATGTTAGCTGACGGTTAGCACGGAAGCTAATTCAGTTAGCTTGGCAGCAGCGCGGCTGTTAGCTGCAAACTCACACTGAACTCTAACAGACCGAAAACTCGTTTTCTAACACTAGCACGCACTGGGACTTACTGTGTTGCATAAATATGACTTTTCTCCAAACATTCTGGGTGTGATAATGTCCGGTTATCACACTAACTCTCCAGAGCTTCTCTCCGTTTTCACACCGGATATGGCCAGTGAAAAAGACTGACATCTGATTCCGCACACCCTCGCCTGTTGTTCTCCCGCCCCCTAACCAATCATTAGCCAGGGAACTTGACGTTGTCCAATGACTGACTGATAAGAGCTAGAAATGCCACATTAAAATAAGCATGTTAGCTTTTATCACCTTGCCACCATGGATGTATAGTGAAATCTGGATACAGCCATGGGGGCGGGGCCTCATTCACTCCTATGAGAGCTGCTCAGCATGGATGTATTATAGCTTGCCACATTTAATAAACAGTACCTTTCAAACAAACTTATTTTGCTGCATTCACTGTATTCTGGAAATTACATCACTCCCCATGCGAATGGTTACAGGCATATAAACACTATATTTCAGACATTTTTTGGAAAAAAATCTTTATTAACAAACACAAGCACACAATGACACTATATATACAACTAAACGAACGTACCAGGCCTACGTGTAAACAAGTAAGAAATTAAAGAAATAAAAGAAAATTTAAAAAAAAAAACATAAAAAATTTAAAAAGTAATATAAAATCAAAATATTGCCACTTCAGTTCATGTGAAATTTGTCAAACACATTGTTCGTCTTTACTGCCTTTTTTATTTTAAGGTCTCTTGTTGAGGTGCCATATTGTTGAAGTTCTTGTCAGAAAAGTTCAAAATCTGGTCTGGAGTCCCCCCATCTCTTCTTGTGGATGTGGATTTTTTCCAAAATAAAAGTAAGTGTACAAAAAATAATTCATGGCTTTCAAAACATGGAAATGTCTTTTTCTTTCAACTGAAATGTTTGTCCAGTTTTACTTCCTATATAAAGTTGAACATAACATCAACCAAAAACATTCAAGTATACAGTTAAGACAACTCGCCTCCTGTTCATATTCACATAAAATGTAATAATACTCAATATCAAGCCTAAATCTCTCAAATGTAGATTTCAAGAATAAAGTCATAATATTGCGCGACTAAAGTCATCATTTCAAGAAACAAGTTCTAATATTACAACAAAAAAATTTGTCTTGCAACTTTATGAGAACATTTTTTTATAGTTATTTTTATTATTTTGTTAAACTTGTAAATTTACAAGAAACAGCTGTAATACTGAGACATTAAACTCATAATTTTTTGAGAAATTAAGTCACAGGTTAAACCGGAGAGTCGGATAATGGTAATATGGTATAAAAAATGACAAAGAATGAAAAAAAAAGTATGAAGTGATGGATGAATGCTCAGGGCACGAGAATTTTTTGCTGGAGGTTGGAGTTTAGTCCACCTGCATTTCCTGATATTTTACATAGGCTATTTTTAGACTTTGTTGAGTGACTTTAAGTAGTTGGGATGTATACAGCTATGTGAATGAATACTGTGCACATAAGCTTTTGCACAACAGCCAAACAGGCCTTGTATTAAATTTGTATTTTGCCAGGAAGCCCATGAAGTACCTTGTCTTTATACATCCAAGGACATCCAGCTGATGGGCAGGTAGCATAACGATAGATGCTAGAACCTAACGCTTACCCACCAGACATCACCTTTACACTGCACAGGCCCCAACATTATTCAGCAGACAGTTAGCTGAACCCTGCTGCAACGCCATATACACAATAAACAAGAGGGTCAACACAGCAGTAATCTGCTTTGCAATTCATTGTTATTCATTATTCATCATTCATCATCATTATTCATTCAAGATTATTTTCACTTAAAACTTCAGCATAGCCATCTCAACAAAGTCTAAAATTGGACATCACAAGATGCAGCTGGACCTAAACTCCAACCATGAGCATTAAAGCTCCAAACACTAACCATTCATCCATCGCTTCTGATTATTTACTTATACATTTTAATTTTTTATACCATATTATGGTGGCTTTATTTCTCATAAAATTACAAGTTTTATCTCACAATGTTACGACTTCTTCTCTCACAAAATTCAACCTTTTTCTCTTGAATTTACTGGCTCAGTCTTGTAATATTACAAATATATTCTCTCATAATATTAGGATTTTAGGAGGGAATATTATCTCAAAATTGCAAGTTGGAAAAAATTATTAGATATGATCAAGAAACAAGGGAAAAAATATCCAGAAAACTGTATTTGTAATTGTCTTGAATATGGATTTAAAGTTATGTTCCAGTAAAAAAAGCAAATACATTTTTTAGCACTTTCTGAAGGTCATTTTCTTTTTCTTTCTTTCTTTCTTTCTTTCTTTCTTTCTTTCTTTCTTTCTTGCTTTCTTTTTCTTTCTTTCTTTTCTTCTTTTTTAAGCTTTTCTTTCTTTTTTAAAGTTTTATTCTTGCTAACAAGGCCCTTTTTGTTAAGCTGTTTGTCACTTTCTTTCCATGTTTTTGGAAGAAATCAAGTAAATTTGCTCGAATTTCAAAGAGTTCATTCTCAAAATCTAAGGTTTTTATTTCCTTAACATAGCCCTTATCCTCCATCATAATATATGCATATGTGTGTGCATGTATATATTTATATACATGCACACACATACACACACACACACACACACACTTTTCTACTGGTATTCTGCAAATCAGGAAACAGAAAAAAAGGCTTACTGCAAACCCTCCAGTGGACTCACTTGTGCTTTTGGATGGCAGTGGTCCCAGTAAACCCAGCCAAATTAATTTCCCAATACTTCATCACTGCTGCGTTTCTCCAAAAGCAAATGAGGTTGGCTAAACTGGGTAAAGAGGTGAAGTTAGGAGATAAGTGTTTTGAATTCGTGCAACTGATGACTGCAGCTTCCGCGGCGTCGCTCCCATGCTGCTCGCTGCTCTTTGTGGAAGTTTGAAGCCTGAAGCTCTCTTTAGGCAGATATCAATTGCACTTAATCAAGACATTGTTCCTGTCGACTGCTTGCTCTCTGTGCCAAACAAACAGCTCTCTGGATAGTTGGAGGGCACTGACTTTTTTTTTTTTGTTTTTTGTGAGTTTTTTTTTTTTTTGTCCTTTTCTTCATCTTCAGTCTCCACCACGCTGATTACAGCCTCCCGTAGACTCACAGAAGAGCTTGGTGTGTTTGATTGAATTTAGAGAGCAATTTGTTCAGCAAGGAGAGACACAGTATAATCCAGTCCCAGCAGACTGCCTGAGTAACTGTTTGTTTTCTATTAATTAGCATGTGTTTGTGTGTATGTGCGTGTGTGTTACGTCTGAATTCCTCATTTGCGTGTGTGTGTTTGCTTTGGGGTACTCATTTACAAATGTGTGTGTGCATGTGTGTGTTGGTGTTTATAAATGCACATACATTTGTCCGTGTTGATATTCTAATCCACTCTACTCCGCTTTGCATTCCAGCCAATCACGTTAGATGATTTTTTGCTTTAATTTGGAATTTAAGAAGTTACCATATGTCTGCGTGTGCTCCGTCGCAGATGGGCTGGCTGCCCTCATAGTCTGCACTTCATTAATGCCCTTGAGGAACATCACCAGTGTATACGAAGGGTGTATTTTAAACAGGACAATTCACACTATGTTGCTGTATCATATACATCAGATTCAATGCGAAAAGCAGGGATGAATACACATTTAACTCGTTTAAGAACATCTGACGGTTGATTAAAACGATGATGAGTGAGCAGTTAATCCTTCATGTCTTTCATTTTTCATCCCACGTTGTGATGGGAAATGGGGAACAGGTGTTCTGAAAATCTTTGACCTTTATTTATCGGGGGAAAGTCAATTGCAACAGAGCTCCACAACTTTTTCTCAGCAACAAATCTTGTCTTTTAACCAGCAGCAATAAAGACAGGCAGGTGGTGCAGCTGAGCCGGAGCCAGTGCTGCGACAGGGCCTGCATATGACTGCCATTCACTGTGACTTTCCAAGCAGCTACAATCAGTTCTTGGATTTATGAGTGAAAACGCTGTGATGTTAAAGGAGTTGCTCGTAGTGATGAAACTACAGACAATAATCACCTGAATCTGCAGCTGCCTTTAGGTTAACAGCAAGTTTCAGCTCAATTCAAGTGCATAGAATTAGGAAGGGATGGCAGGGTCATGTCCCTACCAATTTATTTGTCAGTCATGTGACTGGCGTGAAGCGCAGGAGGGCACAGCAACATTCCAACAAACTCTCCTGATAAAAGCCAACAACCTAAAATCAGCTTATACTAGCAGCCGGTTTTAGTTGGTTTAAGTTGGATTTAATTAATCAAAGATGGTCTTAGATGGTCCTGACTAGGCTTGACTGTATAAAAAAAAGTTGCAGGGAACTGGCTGTATATGAAGTGTCAGTTTTGATGAAATAATTTCTTAAGGCATTTGAATATGCTATAATGAAATAAGTATATACATACACCCACATGCTCAGTATTAAATATCTATGATTTTTCATAATTATTTACAGAAAAAAATTAAGCTGAAAAAAAAATTAACAAATAAATAAACAGATATTCAGAAAAGGTGTCTGTAAGATGCAGACATGCTAGTGTTCCTTGGCTCGGGTTAAGGAAAGGGAGGCTCATAAAAACCTTGCACTGGGACCTGTCATAACTTTAACAGTCGCCTCCATACTGGGAGCTGCTCAGCAGCTAGCTTGCTCCCTACAGATCTGACCTGCCAGCTTGTGTTTAGTTTGAAATTAAAAGTGAGCATGTGTAGTAAAGATCATGAATTTGCCCTGACAAGTCTACCAGTACACTGGCCAGGGATTCAGAGCGGCAAGCTTCCTTTATCCCCAAGCTACTGTCACCTCTACTATAAATCAGTAGCAATGTACAGCTCAGTATATCTTGTTGCCATCTTTATTTTTTACTAGCTAAGGATGTCCATGTTGGGTGGGGCATTGACTTGTTTGAAAAATAGACTACTTGAGAACTACTTTCCCAGATTGCCTTGGTATTTGATTAAATGTATGCTCTCCAGAAGATGATTGCTAATAATTTTGGTAATACTGTGACCTCTTTTTTTTGTGGTGCCACAAATGAAAATGTGCACTTGAATACAATAAATATCAAAATTGATTCAGAAGATTAAAATCAAATTAACTGAGAACATTCATGCTGCCAAGAGAATGAATCAATCACGATTGACTGATCACCAAACCACTAACCTAAAACGATTTTCCAGTCATTTTGTGGGAGCCCGTAATTGCATCACACTGGAAAATGGGTTAAAATTAACCCCTTCACCCTGGTGTTGTAGTCCATTATTGCCAGTCAAAGCAAAGGGGCCGAAAGCAGGAGCAGAAAAATACCCGTGGCAACTGCAGAATTATCATTATGTTGTTTTGGTTTTATTTGTAAACTCTTTATTTACCATTTAGTGCAAAAAAAAAACCAACAACAAAAAAAAAACAAACAAATACAAAGTCAACAAAGTGATGATATTGGACTGGATGTTAGATAAAAGTAAGAAAGCAACAACAATAATGAATATAAAGATTCTTAAAAATTTGAATATAATTGATCTAATTGTCGAGGTCCAAACTGTCCAACCACTGTGAGATATTGACCCTCTTTCTGTTTTTCCAGTTTAGTATTATTTTCTTCTAACCACCACACTATGCCAATTCTTTGTCTGTACCATTCTGTTATCCCCCTCTATATGCATACTCTGTGATCTAGTTACGCTCAACACATGCTCAAATCAAGTCATAACACACCTACTTGTGGCCCTAACCATTGCCAAAAAAAACCCAATACTACTGAAAAGTTATTTATCTTGGAGGTGAAAAAAGTGAGTGGGTTTTTTTTGTCCGATGGGACACTCAAAAATGGTCTGCCAATAAGTATCAACAGAAAAAAATTATGACTTGGCATACAACATGTATCATAATTACATACATTCACTGAATACAATAATTATACTGTAAAAAATGTCTGTATAATTAACAGCAAAGTGCTTTAAAATCATGACATCATAAAACTGTCAAAAGAAAAACAATGAAACAGTGTTCAGTTTACAGTGATATTTTGTAAAGCACTGATAGGTAAGAATATGTTGAAATAATAATACTTCTTTGCAGAATTTACAGATTATTGTGGTTTTGTGTTTTTTTACAGAAAGAAAGCAAATTACATTTAAAAAATTTAGATGTTATGCTCTACAGATAAATATGTAGCATACAAATGGATTTTACAACACCTGACCACCATTCAAATGTTCCTTAAACCTTAAACTTTTTTTAAAAATGATGAAAAAAAAAAAAAAATCAGATTTCCAGTGTGTAGATTTCAATCATTTATTTAATTACACATAATGTGACTGGTGATTTAACTTCAGAAATTTTATTTTTGGGCATTGTAAATTTTACAGTTTAAAAATTTTGCTGTTTTAAATTGTAAAATTTATGGGTTGTTCTGTAAAGTGATTTACATCTTCATTGTATTTTTTACAGAATTATTCTGCAGCTGCCATTTTTTTCTGTAAAAACAACAGATTTTTTTTTATTTTTTTTTAACAGTGTAGTTAGTTTATACATTCCTACTTCCCAGAGGATAAACCCTTTTGATTTTTAACACTCCTTTGGCCTTCTAGTATTGCCACCACAAAGGGAAACTTTTGACTTTTTGGTGCGACTCCTGAGGCTGTAAGAATAGCTAAATTATCTGAAAGTTCATCTCTGTACTTTGGTTTTGTGAGATGGAAGCCTCCTGGGGATTCTAAACCAATGTGTTCTGTTTCTGTGAGACTGCTGTTCCCCTTTGAGTGAGACATGCTGGGAAACTGTGACTCATTTTCCTGACAGGAGCCAAACACAATTCATACCTTACAGGATGTGCTGGTGGAAGCTCGCTGTCTGCAATAACACCTGACAGCACAGATCTGTACCTGTCTGTGTCTGCTGCCTTCACAGTCACGATGAAGCTTACGCATGTAACAATCACAGCGTGATGCTGATGGCAGGATTCCCTCTGGTGTCAGTGCTGACTCATTTCACTCTGTCACACAGTATATTTTACCACTATACAGCACAGTATGGCAGAATACAGTACAAAAAGTATGTTATTTGATCACTAAACTGAGACTGAAGTCAACAAATTGTTTTCCATACCTGCTTTAGTGTTATGGGTTGGAGGCGGCTGTAGTGTTTCCCAGAATGCAGTGGGTGAGAGGCAGGGAATCCCCCTGAGGAAGATACCAGCTCATTACACCACCAACAAACAATCAAGTACAACCATACTTCAGATATATGCAATTAAGACTTTCCTACCTCAGCTATAGATGAAGGGAGGCTACCCACGCAATCAGCTGGGTGAAAATGCGAAAAACGACATTGTGTCGCTGGAAACATTTGAACTCTGTGGCCTGAAATCAATTCATTTCAGGCTCAAAGCAAATCCATTACAGCCATTTAGCACAGAGGCAGATTGTTTTTCTGCAGTCTTACCTGGTAAGAAAAAGACTTATATCATGTCGTCACATTACCTGACGCCGTCCTTCATGAGCACACAACTGTTTCCATCTGGCCGCTTTCTCAAGTATAATAACAATGCCACTGACTATGTCCGAGCTGACAGAGTGGACATATTTGACAAGTTTGGAGTGTGGACAGGCTGGATATGCCAGCACACTAAAGGTACCACCAATCCAGTGGAGCCTCTTTGGATCAGACTTTGCTCAGACCTATCAAAGCATGTAAAGGTGGCATGTCTGGTACTGGCATTGACAGGGGATCCTTTGAATCCTGTGTGTTGTGAGGTGAGGTACCAGAACATCCCACAGATGCTCAGTCAGATTGGGGTCTGGGGACTTTGGAGTTCAAGTTGACAACCTGGGCTTTTTGTCATGTCCCTGGGTCATCCACTAACAGTTTTTGTAATGTGGCATGGTGCATTGTCCTGCTGGACAGACATGCTCAGAATTTCCCTGCAGAACATTGCACTGTATCGGGAGGAAAAATTTTATTCATTTTTCATTCAGTGGTATATGAGGTGAGTAAAATTCGCCAAGGAATCTACTGTCAAAATGAGCACAAATCATCAGGAGCCACCAAATTTAAGCAAATGTCATACACGTCATTAGTGACAAAGCAATGCTCACTTATATCAGATAACTTGTTATATATAAGTTACTGCAGTTGAAGTTAAAAGTGCTGCTAAGTTCATTCAGACCACAGATAATAAAGCTTGATACAGCTGTTGTAGTTTTTTTTATTAGGTTGTCTTCAACTGTCCAGTTGTCTTGCTAATAGCATTGGCCAGAAAGGATACCATGTTTTAGGATAGGTCAAAAATACAAATAACAAATAATTTTATATGGATTTAAATATAACCACGGAGGACAGGCGAGATTACTCTAATAAAAGGTTTTTTATTAAACCAATAGAACAGATGCTAGGTCTTAATGTGAAGAATCTTATCAGCATACTAATTGACTGTGGCTATCCTGGAACCTGAAAAACAAATCTGTCTTTCAGTATCAGGGCGAATCTACACAGAGGGAGCCAGCGCTCAGCTCAGAGAAATCATATCAGTGTGCTACAGGAGGATTTTATTCAATTGTCTGTAAGAACCTCAAAACATCCACCCTGTGTTAAAGAGCTGCAAAATAACCTTTTATTATGGACAGTTTACTACATTTGACATTTGGATAAGGTTCCATACAAATTAGACATGAACCAATACGACGGGACGTCGTTGCATTGCTTAATATTTGCATGACATATCGTCCATTTGCAGCTTCACGACAAGAATTCAATATCCATATCATCTTTCAAATCTCCTCATCAGTTTACATCCAGTAGTTCATGGCAGCCTCTGCTAGCTTCTTGATGGTTTCTGTTTTCTGTAGGCGGCCCAACAATGTTCAGAGAAGGTGACCTTTACCCCCCCACCCCCCCCCCCCCACCCCCGCCCTGCCCGAACAGGGCTGCTCTGCTCATTAGAGGGACTTTTTACCCCTCAAACACCTGCCACCATTCACAGGCGAACAACAAAAAAACTCTGCTTCACCCTCCACACTTCCATCAACACACACACACACACACACACACACGCTTCAGGAATGCTAATATTTTACTGTCATGTGTGCACTTGCATGTTTATGTGTTTGTGGGATGAGGGTGAGGATGACAGCTCCATGTGGTTGCATATTGCGAATGCATCACTCACTGTATAGACAGACGGCCAGTTGGGGTGGAAGGATGAGGTATGTACTGGGATTGTCAGGGGGAAAGGGACTAAGAAAAAGACATTTTCTTTCAGTAATTAAAGAAGAAAACTGCATTTTGTACTCAGCCCCATCTCACTGTCACAATTCTAAATGTGATGATCCTTCTTATAGTGGGAACAATAAAACACAAAAACTGATATAAATAACAGTTGTCGATAGATGTGCCCAATTTTACACATGTTGAACTGATCAATCGATCAATCAATCAATCAATCAATCAATCTTCAGTGTTTCATTTGCATGCAACCAGTTCCTTCCGGCAACATTCTCAAGTGCTGCCGCTTACTTTTGCTACTTATATTACGTTGTCACTGGCAGCGTTATTACCTGACGCTGTCCTTCCAAAAACCAGTTCCGTGCTGCCTCGTTCTCAAGCAAAATAATAAAGCCACCAATTCTGTCTGAGTGTGTTCTCATCTGACTCCATCCAGCATGATGCGGAAGGTGCTGTTTGGCGTCACATGAGTATGCTAGAAGCATTGATAGTGTATTTGATGAGTTCAGAGTGAGAACGTGCACAGAGAAAAAACAAAACCAAAAACGCCTCCATTGAGAAGTGGTGAGGACAGCTTTGTCTTAGTTTAGCTTCATTAGTTACCAGATTGGCACCCAGGACTCAGAAACCATTTTGCACCTTTATGGTGGATCACAAGGCTTTTGGTCTCATGAGAGTCCATCACTTGCCTGTTGCCACACATCAGCATAATGCACAGCTCCTCCTATACCTGTGTGTGACTGTACATACTGCATAATATCTGAAAGCAGTTCTTTCATTCAGCTGTAAAACAGCAGCTCAAGGTGAGTGTGTTCTTGATTGCCCATATGTAAGAGGTATAATTAGGTATCCCACATGCTGCTTAACAGCACACCTCAGCCTCGTGAAGCTCCAGCATCTCCGTCAGAATACCAATGACCATCTGCATTAATACCTGCTGTCTGTTTTCAGACGGCTATAATAGTTGACAGTGATTTTTCTAAATTGCTCCCATGTCTCATTACAAACCACAGCCCACAGATGGAGTTAAGGTAAACTCCCTTCGTATGATGCGTCTAAAACCCGTCTCCATTCATCTCTCAGTCTGAGCAAAAAAAACAGAACAAGAAAGGGAGAGCCTAAAATAGAGGCACAAACATGAGAGACAGTAGTGCAAGCGATGCATCCGAGTCATATTAGATCTTGTTAAATTAATTTTCGTGTGACCACACATTGTGTCTTGGTGCCCTGAGGCATGGAGAGTACCCATTTTGCATATCAATTCATTACCTATGAGCCAGGACCAGGGCTAGACCCCCGACATACTGCAAACAGGCCACTCATTACAGCCTTCTGTATTACAGGGCACAACCTCTGGCGTACTGTCACAGTAATCTGCCCGGCGCCGCCATAAATCAGCTCCAACTATGCCCCCATTATCAGCTCATGTCAATGAGAACAGACAAGGCTTGGACTTCAAAGACTGCGCTGGAAATGTATATCGGATTCATTGGAGATGGGAGTCCAAATGAAGTGGGCGGTTGTTGACTGGATCACAGACGCTGTTGCTCTCAGCTCCGAGATAATTCACTTAATATGTATCATTCTGTCTTGTTTCCTTCGGTCGCTTCGCCCTGTGTCGGCTCGGGCTAGTTTGACTGTGGCGGCAGCGTTGTTAACCTCTCCATCTCCATCTATTCCTTCCACTGTGCTGAACCTCGGGGTTACAGAAATGGGTCAAGCAGTTCATCGGAGTCTGTGTCAAATTGAAGTGAAATATGAGGCTGAAGTATCGCAGGGCTGAGTACAATCATCCCGGCTCCTTCAAAGAGGTATTTATGGCACAGCCCTGTTTACAGAGAGGACTGTTTTTTGGAGTATTGTGCGTTGGCTGGCATATGGCTATATTTTACTTTACTTATTGCTTTTGTTGCTTCGGGCTAGTCCAACTTTCTTGGTTTTCTGTTGAAAAAAGAGGGAGCTGAACACATTAAAAACTGGACACATTAACACCAAAGGGTCTGAATGAGGATTTCACCATCAAAGCATTTCTATGAGATTTTTATGAGGTTTCTATGAGTGGGTGGACAATACTTATCTGGATGTTTTAGGATTATCTGTGCTGTTCAATTTTTCCCTTTTAATTTCTTTTTCTTATTTCATGCGTGACATATTTTTTATTTTTTTATTTTTATATATTATTTAAGTTTAAGTGTGACATGGTATCTTATCTTGTATACTTATGTCAACTGAGAGTGTTGTACTGGAGACAGGAACTTTATTTGAGTTATATTGTTTTAAATTTTAAAATATTTATTGGCACCTCTATTTGTATCTAGCTATACTGAATATACGATGGTTATTAATTGTGCTGTGAGGTAATTTTCTACATTTCTATGATAGTATATACAGTCTTTTGTGTTCTTTTTTTAAATTTCATGACTGTATAATCCGTACATATGCAAAGACTCTTTGAGGTGTTGATACACAATCAGGTGATGTGGTCATGTGACCGAGGCCTCTGGCCTGTTTAAGATGGTGACTTTGTATTACTTGTTACCTGAGCCATCATAATTTTCTATTGCTGCATTTAGACGCCTTTCACAAGCATTTTAACCTCTGAAACCTGAAAAAAAATGGTTTGATTTCTTACAAAAACACAGGAAAATAAAACAAGGACTGAACTTGGCAAAATATATCCTGCAAACAGCAAAAAAAAAAAGAAAAAAGAAATTAAAGGTGATATGGAAATAATAAAAATGAGAGAACAATGTCTAGAAAACTATATTGAATAAAGAAAGGACAGAAAAAAGAAAAAAATTAATAAGAAAGAAATTATTTACTAATTATAGAAACTATTTTCCAATAATTTTCTTGTGACGTTTCACTAATTTCTTGCTAATTTTGGGCCAATTCTTATTAAGTTGCTCGCCATCCTCCACTGTTTTTGAAAGAAACCAAGCTAATTTCCTGTGGTTTCAAAGGGTTTAGTCTGAAGAAGAGCAGGTAGCTTGAAATGTCACTGGGTTTGAGTATCTCAATTAAAGAAAAAAATTTAAAGAGAGCTGAAGTGGGCGGATCTTCCTCTTTTCAGTGTTTGCACATTAATTGTGGTTCCAGCACCTTTTTATGGATGTGCGCATTTTTTAACTTTTTGCATTTTTTTTTTGTTGAACTGGAAAGCTCTCAGAGTTTGATTAACGACGTGTCATCTCATATCTTTATGGGTCTCTCAGATCTAGACGAGGCCAAACCAGAAAACATCTCCTCATATTAACTTTATGAAACGAACACTAAAAGTTCTAATCAGGGGCCACGACCCATCTAGTGTCAACCTGCTTCATTGGTCATCATGGTGCTGCAGCATTGGGGCTCAGCCAAGCAGGAGCCAGGCCGGCCTTTTGGGGGTTCTGTTCACAGTCCAGCAGAACCAATCCATCTGCTGCAAACTGACAAGCTGTGAGTGCTGCGTTGGGTCCCTGCATAAATCCCTATTAAGCTCAGATGCTACCTGTCTAACTCTGTTATTGACCCTTTTTTGGCACCGGCTCCAAAATAATATCAATCTAAGTTTGAGTTATAAGGACTAATATCAGATGCAGATGCCTGAATGTAACTCCAAAGGTTTCTTATCCAGGTTGCTCCCCTGAGTCAGCCGAAGAGTCTCTCTGTTGTGCAGCAGGCAGCCGGTAAGGGATATACTGTTTTTATACAGGTTTTTTTTTTTTGGCTTTTATTGCCTTTAATGGACAGGACAGTTTAAGTGTGAAAGGGGAGAGAGAGCGGGCGACATGCAGTGAAGTGTCGAGGCCAGAATTGAACCCACGGCAGCTGTGGCAAGGATACAAACTCTGTATACAGGGCACTGCTCTATCCACAGAGTCACCAGGCGCACGGTTAGGGATATTTTAAGGCGAAATGGGATGGGATGGTACAAGCCAATTAAAAAAAGTGGAGGAAACGGTTGATGAGCTGTTGTAGGGGGACTCTCTAGTTTGTTAGCGGGCCAGTAAAATGTCAGATACTGACATTCAAAGGTCATCTGAGCATGTCAGCACTTTTGATTTGAGATTAACATACTGCATGGTCTCGAACTGACACTGATACCATTCCTCATACTGCGGTTCTTATGATATGAATCAGACCAGATGTAAGGTTAAGTAATTATTTATTTGTAAAGTTAAACATCGATTTAAAAAAATAAAAATAAAAAAATAAGTAAAGAAAAAAATTCCATTGCTTTCTTCTCAGTAAGTGCTTGAAATGGGTTAAGCCTTTGAAACCTGAGCAGGTTGACTTGATTTCTTTCAAAAACAAATTAGTAAAAAGTTACAAGAAAATTACAGTTAAAAACAACCATCCAACTAACCAAAGTGAAATTACATCAAGAAAACGCCATTTTTTTCTGTTTTATAATTATCAAGTATAATATAATATAATATAATATAATAAAAAATATAGATTTCTGGACATTTTTCCCTTGTTTTTTGATAGTATCAAATAATCTATCCCAGCTAAATTTCAGGTCATTTTTTGTCACGTTTTTCCCACTTATTGCAGTTTGCGTGACATATCCAGCCAAATTTCTCATTACGTTGTTGTTTTTTTTGCGTGCTTTTGAAAGAAATCAAACCAATTTTCTTAGATTTCAGAGGTTAAAACAATTATGAAAGGTGTCTGAATGCAACACAAGACAACTGATGTCTATCCAGGTGTTTAAGGGTTAAAATGACTCAAAGTTCACATGGTTCTGTATACAAATTTCCAGGTGAAAGTCCTGTTTTTCAAAACCCATCTACCACCCCAACATATGTCCTTACAGGGAACGCTTGGAATTCCCATTGTGGCATTGGTTGCATGATTGAAAACTTCCACAATTAATTAATGGTTAAAAATGGTTATTAATGGTTATGCATGAATTACTGGCTCATTATTAAGTGGGAGATGCAAGAATTTTGGTGCATCACTTTTGAAGGAAGAGAACAACCTGACCATTCACATTAATCTGAAGAGAGCAGCAGAATGAGGAGGATAGACTTGACTTTTGATGTAGCCGGTGTATTTGATTGAATGTAACCTAACAGAAAGTGAAGTGAGTGAAGCTGTGATACTGTGTGGGAAATGTGCCGTCCCTGTGGTGCTGAGTTTGAGCAGCTTTTCCTAACAGATTTGCCTCGACTACTTAAATACTATTCCCAGACTCCCAGCGTACCTGGGAGTGTGTGCGTGTGTGTGTGTGTGTGTGTGTGTGTGTGGGGGGGGGTTATTGGCTTTTAAATGAGATGCCAGAGCCCTCACCTTAGCGGAGCTCAAACAGAAACTAGACCACTCATATGCTCGAGAGGAGAAAGGTTTGACAGTGTTAAGGAAACTGTGCATTTGTGCTGTCTTATGCAGCCTGGATGATGTGCTCGCAACAACAAAGACAGAAAAAAAACTGATGTCACACTGGAGGTAAGACAAGGTGATGTGTATGGAAATTAACTCTTAGGGCTCACATTAATATTACAAACAAAATGCGTTTTTCAGAATCAAGCTTTAAAAAATATAACACATTAATATGATTTTACTACTTTTATTGTGTACATTTTTTAACCAACATCAGTCCTAATCATGAATATGAAATATTTATAAATGTTCAGAATTTTAAACATTTAAATGCCATTTTCTTTGTTATGATGTCACTGTGTTTTTAGATTTAAAGAGAAAAAATAAAAAAAAGAAAAATGAATTATTTTCAATATACTACACGCTAAGAAGATTATTTTTCATTATCGCAACCTTGCAAATGTAAATGATTAGCAGAAACATTTTTATACATTATTATTTTTTGTGCAGTTTTAAATACTCACACTCTGCTCTGCAGACAAAATATGCAAACAATATCAGGCTTTAAAAAATGCGATATATATATTATGGTCTACTTTCATGGAGTAAATTTTTTAAACAAACATCAGTCATAATTATAAATATCAAATATCAAATAATCATTCATTTTCAGAATTTCAGCCCTTTAGATGACAGGTTTTTGTCATGATGCCATTTTTTATAGATTAAAAAAATAAATAAAAATAAACAAAAATTATTTTCACTATATTACATCATAAGTAGATTATTATTATTTTTTGGTTATCACAGCCAGGGATGTGCCAATGATTAGCAGCAACACTGATAGTGACAGTGCACTCACTGGAAATATCATGTGTTCAAATCCCAAGGCAAAAGACCAGAAATAATGCAATGCATATTTTTTATGTTTTGATGGCTGTGTGATCAAAAATTGCAGTTTTAATTTTTTTCAGTGGCACATTTTTTTGCACTTGCAACAGTCTTAATGTAACAATTTTGTTCACACAGTGTATTTTAGACTTATTGTAGGAGCAGAGCTGGAGATTCCAAGGTTAAATAAAAATACACAAACTTGCAAAAATGTATGCCATATGAATAAATTAGGCATTAATACACAGCCACAGTCATCAAAAAATGAAAAATGCAAAGCATGTACAGTACCTAAGGGTTAACATGTACTGAGAAGCCCCCAGCACCTTTGTCATACATAACAATGTGATCACTGAACAAAAGGGTTAAATTACCACAGACCTCTGTCCCTCTGTAATTGCAGATCATTAGGGAATCTACTGAGCATTTAATATTTTATCATTCTTGTAAGTGTCCAAGGACAGAGGGATGTGGCATGCTGTAAAGCCCTCTGAGGAAAACTGTAATTTGTGATATTGGGCTTTATAAATAAAATTGAATTTGGATTGAAACATGGGCTTTGTCCAGAATCGTTTACAGAACATTACATTTACTATTTGCCATTTGACTTGAGCGTCAGAATTGCCAATGTGTATGCCAATGCATACAATATATGGTGACCTCCAACATTACATAATGAAAAAATTTAATGTCCCTAGCGTGTGTGCCACATTTATTTTACAGAGACAAAGGTAAATGTACACCTTCAAGTGAAAGGCAAACTAATCTATTGAGTGCGTAGGGAGAAGTGAATGATTAAGTCTTTTCAGAGTCAGTAATTTCAGTGTGTTGTCCTCTGACCTCTCAGTTGAAGACTACAGCACACATGAATCATACAGATAGAACAAAGTCATACAGTGTAAGTATCAAACTGTTGATATGCCTCTGTGGGAGTCTTTGATACCTGTGACCTTGTTCGCTTCCTAAGAAACCAAATAGATTGTTTGTAGATGTGATTGCATTTTCTAGTTACTTCTGCCAAAGAAGTTCTTTTTTTCATTTGTGTGTTTGTCAGCAGGATATTGGAAAGACTACTTGCCCGATTTTCATGAAACTTGGTGAAAGGGTTTAGCATCTATATGATATACCCAAGATTTTAATTGTATTGTCTGTCTTTTGTCTTCTTTGTATCACTTTGCTATTATGCTACAATGTGCTATTGTGTGTATTATTTGTCTTGTTTGTGTCTTTTCTTTTTCTCTTCCTCTTGTACAACTTTGTATTATCATGTCATTGTATTGTGTATTTGTTCTGACCTCCCGAGGGACTGCAATTGCGAGTTAGCTCTAAACTATAATCTGGTACAGTGAATCAAATAGTAACATTAATGTTTTAAACTGCACATGATCCCTATAAAATATAATAAGATAAAATAGAAAAAGTGTATCCAAATCACAGTGTGAATACACCAGTTATTTTTCACTTTTATTAATATTGCAAGATAGTAGATTAAGATAATTCAAGATACAGACACTTAGGTGAAGTAAGTAAGTAAGCTTTATTTATGTAGCACTTTTTAAAACATGCAGTTACAATGTGCTTCACATACACATACAAACACACTTAAAATAAAGAGATAAGATAATATAAGAAAAAATGAGATAAGATAATCTTTTATTAGTCCCACGACAGGGAAATTTGCATTGTTACAGGGAAAAAGAGATATCAAAGCAAGGCTTGTACGAGATAAATATAGTTAAAAATGATAAGTATAATAATAAATAAAAGATTTAAACAAAGAAATAGAAATAGAAATCGGAATTTAGCAAAAAAATAGAAGTAGAAAGCAAAAAGAACTATATAAATAATAAAAAACAAGATGTAAAACTCAATAGTAAAAAATATATATTAAAACACCAATTGCACATGGAAATAATTGCACATTGTGATAAATAAATGAATGAATGAATCAAGTCCCAATAAATAACAATATAGAACACAGCACAATAAGGGACAGACAAGACCAAAACAAACAAAAACAGTGAAAACGCTGATTGTGAAGTTGTGATACATGGAAACGTCATGGGAGGGCTGAATACCTTTTGAAAATAGGTTCTTGTGAAACACAACAGGGCTTATAAACATATTTTGTGATTATTGTTCAAACACTTTAGTGGATCTTGTAATTACTGTGCCCGCATGTAGACTGCATCAGGTGAGAGGTGGTCACATTTACATGATAATATATGAGGAAATGAGATGAGCTGAAGGTGTAGCAAATGATGTGGTGCTGCTGGGAAAACGTCTCTGCAGCATCAGTAATGAAGCAACTAGCACCGCAGCTGTGTTTCCGAGGCCCTATATAACCCTCCATTTGTGACAAAAGACATAGCTTTACAAGACTGAGTTTTACTGGATCAATGAATTTAAAGGTCGCAGTAAGGATACTCTGTCAGGTGGTGATTCACTCATCTACACTACATTTGAGTTAAACCACAGAAAAACAAGATATTAAGCCTCTCTCAGGTTGGATGTGTGCTTCATTGTCAATGTGTTGCAGAAGTTCAGACATAGATGCACAGGGTTATAGCAAACAATATAGAGTACAGGTCGTCTGCTAATTGGAAGATCGACGGTCTGATCCCCAGCTCATCCAATCTGCATGTCGCAGTATCCCTGGGCAAGATATTGAGCCCCAAATTGCTCCTGATGGCTGCCAATGATGTGTGAGAGTGTCTGAATGTTTAGGTGAGTAGGTGGCATCTTGTGTGGTAGCTTCTGCCACTAGTGAGTGAATGTGTGTGTGCATGGGTAAATTTGTCTCTGTTATATAAAGGCACTTCGAGTTGTTGGAATACAAGAAAGGCCCTATACAAATGTAAGTCCATTTATAATTTAGAAAGTGTTATGGCCCTCCAGACTGAGGTGTCAAATTGGGCAAATTGAAATTGCGAATATACTGTAAAATACACATAATGGAAAGGTCAATTTAGAAAAAACTCATTTATTGCAGAAAATTTATTGCAAAAAGTAAATTTTCACACTTGCATGAGGTTGTATTTCAGGTGATTTGAAAAAGCCATATTTTGCAATGCTGCAATGGACACATTTTTTTTTTTTTTTTTTTTTTGCCTTTATAGGTCACTTGATGCTATGGCTACCCAGCTAGCAGGAAATATTCCCACAACATTGACTAATGTTATCTACAGGTTGCAATTATGTTTTAAAAAAAACATTTAAATCTAATATTCAAAGAAAGGTTTAAGGATGTTTATCATATAAAATAATGTCCCTGTAAGGATAATGCTGACTAAGATGTAATGTTTTAAGGGTAACATTCTGAGGATGTTTTGGTGATGCTGAGAGGTGACAGATCACAGAATGTTCTTTTATCAAACGTTCCCACAATGTTATATGAGAACAAAGGAATAAGATATTCTAAGCAACACACAGAACATGTTATTGAGTCCTGAGATTCCAGAAGATTTTAAAATGAACATATAATGTTATGATATGATATGTTAAATAAAGAAAATTAAAAATGGATGTTTGTAGATAATGTTACCCTATCTTTAAAAAGAATGTTCTGGGAATTAAAGAAAACTTGCTTAAACATTGCATCAGTTGCATTTTACCATTTTCAGAATGGCATGATGGCATGATGCAGCAGGTGCTACAAAAGGTGTTATTGCATCTCATAACTCTCTAAAAAAAGAAACAAAAGATGGCCAAAATGCCAACAGTCAACAGAGTCATCAAACCAGTGTGTAACGTCCTTTGTCATTTTTTAAAACACAGTCTATGGATAAAAACTAGAAATGGTACGAGGCTCAGTGAGATCTTTGGGGTAAGGCTGTGGGGGGAGGTATAGAGGGATTGTGCGAGGTCCGTTGCTTTCTTGTTTGTACTGATGCAGGTCAGAATTGCAGTTTATTGTGTTTTTCTTTTTTATGTTGCTCTCTTGTATCTTAAAAAAAGATTCTTCCTGTATGATACGAAATGCATACCAAACTTCTCTCCTTTGTAAATTGACTTTACATGCCCCTGCATCTTTAACTGTTAATACCTATTTTAAAAACGTGATTACACACACAAAAGGTGTAGTTTTAGCAAACTGCATCCCTCTTATAATCCTGTAAAGAAATATATAATGTATTTTTAGGCTAAAATGCAATCCAACCTGAATGGCTTCATCACTTGGAAAGCACTTCATTATCTTCGTTTCTGAGCCCAGATGCATCTTAAGTGGTTCTTTCAGATATTGTATGAAATTTGGACACAGTCATTTCTCATTAACACAGCATTGTAAGAGAGATGGGTCCAAATTTAAATCCTCTTCCAACCACGCAGTTGCTGCCATATATTTTATCTGGCAATTTATTCCTCTTAATGCTTCTAAGCACGAAGGAAGTGGATGCAAAAGCATGTGACCAAAAGAGAAAATGTCAGCTGCAGGAATGAGGTATTGTTATTTTTACTGGCCGGCCCGAGCAGAATCTGATCCACCTAAACCAAAGTCAGAATAACTCCTCCACCCAATTTCAGAGTACGTCACTATCAGTGTCAGCTGTTGGCGAACTACGAGTGTTTAATAGCTCCGAACAGACACAAGAACAGTGAGGTCAGATTACTAGAGCCTGTAGACAGGAGAAATGACTGCTTGTAGAGCCTGTCATTATCCTCCAGTCAAAAACAACCTTTATCGCAACCACACACACACATGCACGCACGCAGGCATGTATGCACGCACACACACACACATACACTGCCTCTGAATCCTACAGCAACATTATCATTACACACACACACATTAATCATTTGGCAAAAAATCGATACACTTCGACCTGGTGTAAGTGATTTGACTGCCGTTTTGTATGTCATACCGAATGAAGGTTTTTTAACCCTTTGAGACCTGAGCAAATTGGCTTGATTTCTTATATGGGAAAACATGGGAAGAAGGCAAGGAGCATTTTGAAAGGAAATTACCCCAAAATTTGCGAGAAAGTACAACAAATTTGCCTGGATAAACTAAAAAAAGTAAAGTAAAAAAATAAAACTAACAAGGATCTTAAAAAAAACCCCCAAAACTTAAAAACTATAACAATTCAGTGATATCGTTTTAACATATTATTATGATATTTAAAAGATATATATATTTATATATAGTGCATACATATAACCAAATACAAAATCAATAAAGCAATGATATTGGATAGGATATTGGAAAAAAGTAAGAAAGCAATAACAATAATGGACACAATATGTTTTTTCAAAAAAAGAAAACAACAACAACAACAACAAGAAAAACAAACAAAAGACAATAATAACAAATATATAAGGCATTGATTGTTTGGGAATATTTACATTGAATGGAAGGAATGGAGGAAAGAAAAGGAGAGGAAGGGTTTTTAAAAAAAACCCTTCCTCTCCTTTTCTTTCCTCCCCTCCCTTCCCTTTCCCAGCTAAAAATAATTTTAAGAATCTATACATTTCTTGCAATTTGCGGGAACTTTCTGGGCAAGTTACCAGTTGTCTTTTACCTCGTGTTTGAAAAAAAAATCATTTTGCTGAAGGTTCAAAGGTTTAAATACTTGCAAAAGGCGTCAAGACGGAGCACAAGGAATGCAATGTCGATCCAGATTCTGAAGGGTTAACACTGTCTCACCTCTGTTGCTTGATGGTGGGATTCGGGAAACATTTATTAGGGGACATGAGTGTGTTTCTTCGTGTGATGGTAGTGCAAACACTGCCCCCCTCAGTCACTCTGTGTGACATCAAGTCTGTTAAAACGTAATTGAGGCTGTGGTTGTACAACATGCTCAGTTAGCAACAACAGATGCAGGATTATGTGTGCTTTTAGACCTCTCGCTCTCCCTCTGTGTGTGTTATCTCCCTCGCCCTCACATAGTGTACAAACAGCCTCTCTGATGATTCAGATGCTAATAAACCTGATTGGACGTTTTATGGTTGTGTAAATCCCTGAAAGATGCGCGCGTCTGCACATATAGCCCACGTTTCATTCTTGTGTTAAGCATATGGATATCTCGTGCTACAGATGTGGCATTATTTGTATGATCAATACGCCATTGCCACAGCGCCGCAATGGGAGAACAGTCATTAGTCACCAGCTCAGCCGTGAACAAATGAGGATGTTATAAAATTAGAAACATTTACATGAGGTGATTGACATTGTCACCACTCGTGTTTTGCCTTTGCTGCAAATTCATGCAAATTGACATTATCTGACAGCGGCCTCAGTCCATTAACACCTGTGAAAGTGCACAGTGGCTCAGTATTGTGTACCACAGATTGCCGTTCTATTGAGCATTTACAGGGTCTTTATATGAGTTCATTTGTCTCTCACAGCTTCTGCAATGACTCCCGTTGTTGCCCAGTGACCTCGAGGTCTTCGCTGTAAACGCATATGCAGTTACATTTGATTGGAAGTATTGATCTGGCTCCTATTGTTGTTGCACAATGTCGTATTGACGCTGCATGAAGCATATAGCTGGAATGACTGAGTGCCAGCATTGTGACAGCCTTATCAACCAGAACAAAAGTCAAGCTGGTGGAAAATCCATAAGCGGATCTTACTTTGAACAAGCATTCAGCATTGCATATCTGGATGGATTAATCATTAGTGGTCGATACCTTTTGATGCAGTGTTGAGTTTCCTCTTTATTCTCAGTCATTTGTCTTTTTTTTTCACAGCCTGGCTGTGGCAGTGCCTCAGGCTTTCACCCAGTGAAAAGAAAATGGCCAGTGAAGGTGATTCAGGCCTATTCTGCAGACTGAATCTGACTCAATGGGTCAAGTGGGTCAAAAAAGCCAGTCTTTATTTTTGCCTCATTGACTGAGACATCTGATAAAGCACATCATTTATTTTCTTTCTTCTATCACACCACATACAGTGTTATCAAATAAACATGGAATCATATATTTTTCACTGCGGAAATGAACTGTGGAAAGATTACAGGCATCTTTTAACCCTTTAAAACCTGGAATGACATCAGTTTATTTGTACTGCTTTCAGATTTGAAACATGAGCAAAACTAGTTTGATTTCTTTTGGAAACGTGGCCAAAGAAGGCAACTTGGCAAGAAATCTCCCACAAACTGCAAGAAATTAGGAGAATAAAGTTAGTTTTGAGAGAGAGAGAGAGAGAGTGAGAGAGAAGTGTTATCAAGTATTTTATTAAGTATTGTGTTTCAAGTAATTTCTTTGTAACCTTTCAAAGGGGCTAATGTAAGAATAGTACGACAGGAGTTCAGTTGTTTTAAATGCTGGTATGTGTGTTTGTGTGTGACATATATATATATATATATATATATATATATATATATATATATGTAAAGAATTTCAAGGCAAAGATGTGATGGTAAAGAAGATGTACTGAGCATCTGTTCTGGGTTGAAAATCTTAAAATAAAGGTTGAAAAGAAAATTTTCTTCACGATATGATAATTTTAATTTTAATTAGTCTTATATCAATTGATTAACACTAATTACTGACTATAGTATGTTTTCTTGGGCTTTACGATGCCCAAAGCTACTTCCAACACCCTTTTTTAAAAGGTTGTGGCTAAAGTTTTGTCTATGAATATGTCTTAAGGATGTTTTTTTTCTTAAAATGTAACCTTGAACCTCCTGTCAGGAGCTGAAGGGAACATTTATGCCTTTCCTTTCCATCTCTTCCATGATTACATCTTCAAGAGGGGAATCAAGTAAAACACTGAAGAATAAAGTCATTTTGTCTACCACTTTGCACGATGATCTCTCTCTCACTTTCTCCAATCCATTAAACCTCCCTGGCACCGTTTTCTGGATGGTGGCTAATAATCTTCCGATTGGCTTGGATTCACAGGCAAACTTCCTGTCCCCAAAGGTGATTTTGATAGAGTCTGAATGGAAATCACAAGTTTGTCATTGAGTCATTGAAATATTTGTGATTTTTATATTATATTTTGTATTGTTAGTGTACACTTTTCATGAATTTTTCAGACATCTTACAAATTTGTGGCTCGAGCCGAGGACAGTTTCGATTTTTCCTGCCAAACAAAAAGTGTAAATCTTGGCTAATGCTCGCAGGTGCTGAGCAGAAGGAGATAGGATCTTCTGCTGTGGGACTGGAAATATTATCTGCCAGGCTCGGGATAAAGAGCGAGGGCAGCAGCGGAGGAGGAAATTGTGTGGAGACAGATGAGGATGGGGGCGGGTGGTGGAGGGTGTGTAGAAATGAAGGTTTGAAGTATATGTGTTTGTGTGTGTGTGTGTGTGTGTGTGTGTGTGTTTGTGTGTGTTTGTGTGTGTTGGGGGGGGGGGACCATTTATGACACACACCATTAAGCTGCCAATGAGGCGAGCAGATCTCAGGCTTTTGGGATTCTCTCCCCAGACTCATCTCTTTTTGTTCTGCACATTCCTCCGTCTTCCCCCTCCAGTCTGTTTCTGTGGTTTATCCCACAGTGTTCCTGTCAGAGGAGATCTTCAGCATGTAGCACATGACAACACATTCCTCTGCGTCTGTCCATCCTTCTCCATAGTGAGCTAATGAATCCCAGCAGACATCCAGCACTAGGCTTTCACAATATTGACTGAGAGGTATGGTGCACCAATGTGACAGAATGGATCTCCTAATAATAAAAAAAAGGATGCCTGTGAACATGTTGCCCTGATGAGTAATTGTACCTTATACAATAGTTAGTTCTGACCAAGCAATCTGTAAGACATTTATAATGTGCTTGACGACGATGACAGCGCATGTAGATGCAACAGCCTGTAACTCATCAAATCCTTGCAACTTTTTTACTATATTTTGCTATATTTTTCTACTTTTTTTTAACACCATGGCCCCTTCTGCTGAAGCATGACTTTTCTACGATACAGAAGCACTTATCAACATCAGGAAAAGGGTTTGGACTGAATGCAGCAAACTGCGAAAGGACCCCCACAAACGGCATACGCCGTCCAGCCAGCCAGATTAGAGGGGAGAAGCGAAATTGAAAGCACCAGAAGAAGAGAGGGAGGAGAGCCGGCATTAGAGCGAGGCTGACCTGATTTGGACTGGGAGCTGTTCCTCTACCAAGCCTGCTTCTGGCTAATGTCTGGTTGCAGGAGAATGAAGTGGATGAGATGCGATTGAGACTCACTCAGCAACAGGCAATCAAAGACTGCTCTGCACACATCTTCACCGAGATATGGTTAACCTCTAACATCCCGGATCAAGCTTTTTCACTGGATGGGCAGACCTTGTTGGGAGCCATAAGGACACAAGAATCTGATGCAAATTCAAAAAAATGCATGGCAGGAATTGAATGATGCTATCAGCAGCAACATCATCAGGCAGCCGGATGAAATCTTCATAGTAGCTGGTGATTTTAATCAATCATCCTTCAACTAAACAAGATATAGCAGGATCAAGGACAAATGTAATTTGTTTTTCAAACAAATCAAAGGCTAATACAAAGGCCAAAGAGGGTTAATAAAACATAGCAACAGCCTTTTTAAAAACTCATAAATGCTTTCCTATGAAAGAAAGTCTTAAGCGACTGAAAAGATACTATTGATGTAGCAAGGCTGATTTCAGGGGCAAAGAGTTCCACAGTTTGGGGACTCTGACAGCAAAAGCATGATTACCTTTTCATTACCCCATTTCTTAATCACTGCTCTTTAAGAAATCATATGATCATTGTTCCATTTTCGGCAGGAGACAAGGGGCATTTTGGAACAGTATCAATGTACATCAATTTCAAAATGGAAACTTCTGAAGAGAAAATACAGATGACCAAATGAGAAGTAACAGCCAGCTCACTGATGGTGTTAACTATACACTAACACAAAGATGACAATAACCAGCATAAGCCACAAATGTTCTGAACAAACACAAATGTTTGTGTATATACAAATAACAACAAACTTCACTGTAAACTAAAAACTACTCAGTCCAGTACCAGGCATGATGGGAAATATAGGCTATGTGAGTGGGACCACATTGGAAACATTGTTTTTGAAAGGCTAAATGCCACCAAGAAGCAGAATGAAGCAGAATATTTCATTAAAAAACAACTTATTGGGAATTTGGGAAATAATTTCTCTTTTTTCTAATTAATTTTAACTTCTGGACTTTGTCTTGCTCTTGAGTTATTGGAAATGTTGGCATCCTTTGTTATCCTCCATCAGCTGTGCTGTGACATGGAGCTACTAGCTTATATATGGGTCAAGTTTGCAGATGTAAGAGTTAAATCTGTATTTAATTATTTTAATTATTTGTTGTCAGCAGATATCTGAGTCGTGACAAGACTGAGCAAGCTGAGCATTTTTGTGTTCATATCTGCTGCTGTATTTATTTAATTTGGGAAACCCCATGATCTCTTCAAAACATAAGCCCAAGATGACCAGTGGACTCAACAGGGACTAGAAAATGTCTCTGCAGGTTGTTCCTAAGGTTCAAGTCAATCGTTCCACACACTGTACTTAAAGCTCCAAGTGAATTTTAATTTTGCCACGCTTCGATCAGAGATCTTCGCCAGGCATTTTAAAATCATCATCACAGAGCAAGCAATATAAAGGCACAAGCACATTCATCTCTCGGGTAATTGTGATCTCCTTGATTAAAGACAATCCACCCCCAGGCTAAGGCAATCGGATTGGGCCAATCAGAGCAGAGCTGACAGGCACTCTCTAACACTCCTACATGAGGGGGATAGAACGTGTCTCCATGAGAAGAAATCAGTATAATGCAAGAATGTAGTGTTTTTTTTTTCATAATAACAGAATTAATATTTTGAGAAAACAATGGTTGAAAAGCTGCTCGTTTCCTGCAGCAAGCCGATTAATTCATTATCACAAGAAACCAACTTTATCAACCTGAGATAACCTGAAAATTTAATTACGATCTTGAGATAATGGGCTACAAACAACTATTGTCTCAGCTTTTAAAACATTTATTACCATACATTAATTACCTTTTGAGTCAGTTGTACCTCAAACCTATAGAGAGGCATCCATAGCTCTTATCGAAAAAAAAAGAAAAAAGATCCAAGCTTCCCTACATCCTACTGCCCTACAGATTGCTGCATCTTTATGTGCGGCTGTTGACACTGACGCTGACCACACTTGGTTTTTTAAATTTGTTTGGTAAAAAATAGTCAATCAATCATATGAAATCATATAAGGTAGGCTTACGATTTCACTGCAATGTGATCCCATCAGTAAGGGCAATATTGGTTTATTTCTTGATGCTTTGTCTTAAGAATGCAGTCAATTAAAGCAGCTGAATTGAAGCGTCAGAACGCACAAGCAGTCTGTTTCTTCATCTCCACTTATCTCCACATCCATCTTCTGTATGCTTCGACCAGCCAAACTGTACTGTACCATTCTCAGTCAGCCTTTCCAATGTTATTTTTCCCTCCACTTTCCTTTTGTGCCTGTTTCCCATCTCTGTCCTTTGCTGAGTTGGTCATTTTGTAAGCGTAAAATCCCTGATAAAGACCGCTGTAAAAAGCCTCACTTGCTTCTGGTGAGAGCAGTAGAAAATATGCTTGCTCTGCTGGGTTTGGGCTAAATCTATTTAGCTCCTCTGAGCTTCCTCTATTGGCCATTATATTACAGTGCATTTGATGATGTAGCTCTATTTAAACAGGATATGTACTTTGCCTGATAACCATTTTTGACCATGTCAATTACTTTAAATCTTGGCAAACTCATTTGACTAGTTTGATAACAAATTAGAAGACCAATACAGCTAATTTCCCCTTTTAATTTTTGAATGCGTTGAGTATGCTCTGAGGTAATTCTTGGTGTTATTACCTCCTCAACCTTTTCTTCCTCCTCTTTCTTTTTCTGTCCTTTTCAATTTTTTTTAAATGTTCCTTATGTGTAAAAGTACTAGTGAGAGTGCATTCTGTTTTTATGCCCCTTAACGGATTTTAATCACTGATTTTACATTACATTTACATTTTATCCCAGGTGTTCATTTTATTCCACACACTTTTATTTTTTAAAAACATTTTATTGTGTTCTTCTATTGTGTTATAATTGTTTTGTCTTGCAAATTTTGTTTCGCTATATTTATAATTTTATGTTTCAGTTTTGTTGTGATGCATTTTGGGCTACATGTATATGTATAAAAGGGAAAGGTGTATCATACAGCATTGTGATATTTAGTTACATTACTAATACCCTCCCCCAAGTCCAAAGATTTAAAAAATCTGTTATTAAAAAGTGTGCCATAAATCCATTAATTTCCCCATATACTATTGGAGCCCTTTGGTGCATGCATTGTTGATTAGTCTGCAATGAACTTTGACTAATCTGTGAAGCTCTTTGGGTCACCTTTGGGTATGAAATGTGCTACAAAAATAATCACCAGAGGTATTATGAGCACATTTTAAAATGTTATAAAAGTCTGTTTAAGATGGAGCAAATCTTATATAATGGAAGAATGAATATTAGTGCATCACATTTCAATCATTATATTTTTTGAGAAAAAAACTGAATCTGCAGCATAACCAGCGACATTGATCTGTCAGTGGTACAATGTTCTCCTCTGAAGTAGAATAATACAGTTCCTTTATTTTGCTGCATTTGTATGTTATTTTGGGCTACAATGACATAGAATGGTAACATAATTCGGTATTTTTCATATCTCAACATCATAATCGTTTTTATTACTGCTTTCACCTTTTTAGTTAGGGGCCTGATGGTAAGTCCAACCCTGATTATTATGAATTTTCTCTCATTTTATCATACAGGGGCCACCCAATTATTAGGCTGTTTTCTGAACCCTCAATGCCTTGAGTAGAACATTTGTTTTAAAGAAAAATTTCAAACAATTTAAATTAATAAATGTTTCTTTAAATTTAGAAATGCTGGACTTTGGTGTGAAGACTTGAGACATACTGTACTTGCGACTTGCAAAAGAATGACTTGGTCCCACCTCTTGCTATATAACTTCAGCTGAGTTCTTTATTAACTTTCATCATTGTATCTATTGTGTCTAATACCAGACCGACCAGTTAATTAGGCCTTCCTGCTTCTTGAACTGTAACTCTCACACTACTGTCAATCTGTCACTAATCTGTCACTAAGCTCCGTGCTTTCCTCCCCGTCCTGATTCATGTGTGATAGACTACTTCCTAATTACCCACCCCTCTTTAACACTGGCATTAGTCACACTGAACCTATTCATATTAATATGACTCTGTTTCACCCAAAGTTCTCCAACCCAACTTTCCCCTCAAATCACACAAATGTTCTAGTTTACTTTTCTCCACTTGCACTTGCAAAAACAATGTCTGTTTTCTTGACTGAAAAAAAAGCTATGCATGGATGCACAGCGTTACTCTGAGTAACAGATGGGACGTGTTCTTTTGTTGGTGCCTGCTTACTTGTTTGTATATCTACATACTGGTTTGGTTGTAAGAGCAAAAGACTTTGCTTCCTGTTATTTCCTGATCCTCCGTCTCCTGCCACAACAGCTCATTGAATGCTCCCAAACAGAAGTGTGTTCGTGGGAAGGCAAAGCTTTTCCTTGAAAGACACAAGTAGTGAATACAGCAGACGTCTCTCCCACACTCACTGGCCTTTCATAGGTTTGACCAGACATGACCTTTATTTACCTCTGTTTTATAATGAGACCTACTTCTCTTGCCCTCTGATGTTTTGCTCACTGTTATTTGGGCAATAATGATACCCGTATTTTCAATGCAGGAAATAAAAGTTCAGAGACCATTTAAGTTTCAGTCAGTTGGTCCAAGTTAGCATCACCATGAGGCCAAAATTTTCTTTTTAAAGGAAAAATTTGCTTTCACACAACATTGCAAATATTTTTGTGGATACAATATCATCATTATTGATAAAAAAATGATGGCCAACTAAGGATAGATAGAAACATGGTTAAAAAGAAGTCCTGTAAGGCATATAAAATACAGCATTGAGACATTTAAAAAAAAAACCTCTAGGTGAAACAGATGTATTAGGAAGAGAAAATAAAGGCAAACAGTAAAATTATTACCCAAACTGAAACACACAGGTACCATACCCATAGTTTTACTTCTAAATATAGTGGTTTATTTAATCTTTCTACAACCTGTTTAATATTATGACCCATCACATTTCCTGTTCCTTTGTACTTGCCAAAGTATTTGCTGAAACCTAAGAACATTGCTTAAAGTCCAAAGCTATTATAAAACTGACACATTTCATTACATACACATACAGAATTTGCCATATGTTGAGAACTTGTGAACATACACGCTATTATTTTCACATACTTTTTGACTCAAAAACTGTCCCTACTTCGGGTTGTTCATGAGCTCTCTATTAATTCAAGGTCAACTTTTGCATGTAATTTCATCATTACATAATAGACATTTGCAGAGGAAATTCATGTTCCTAGGATGATGAAGCCACGTGGTCTTTCCTTTAGCACCAATCACAGGACAAATTTTACAGTCATACCCCTAATACTGGCAAAAATACCAGTGTTGTTTATTTCTTGTAACATATTTGTATGATGGCAACAATGAACATTACCTAAATAGAGCTATCACATTGAGATTAAACAGATGTTATCAGCACAAAACTCCTCGATGTTATTCACAGTATAGTATCCAGACCTTGGTGTGTCACAGGCCACTGGAGATAATGCGGAGAGAAAGGTGAATATGCAGCATAATGTAGAAAAGATACAATGCAATACACCACTTCCCTGATGAGATTTTGGCTTGGCTTGTTTGGCGATGCAAAGTGTTTTTATTGACTCATCAAAGACGTATCCTCAGCTCTGTGAGAAAGCTATTAGGCTGGTCAACAATGGCAGCCTGTACTGAAAGCTGAGGGCTGAATAAGAATGAGCGCAGGGCTGTCTGAATGCCAGCTGAACGGCTGAGGCGCTGCGACCTCATTTGGAGCGTGAACCCTTGAACGGCACATTCCTGTCAGTATTCAGCACTTGTGTGAAGCAGCGTCTACGAGCCCATCACCGCCACCAGCCCCTCAACCCCAAAGGCATGGACCCAGTTCCAACAGAAATGATGACTTTGGCCCTCGAGCAAACACACAGCCCTCTGGACACTCAAAGCAATACACTAACCCAAGAGAAGAGCTATGGAGAGGTTGGAACGTGATGGAGAGGAAGGAAAGGAAATGACAGAATGTGCAAAGAATGACAGAAAGCAGGGGATTAAATAAACAGAAAAATCTGTCAGTATACATATACATTTGCCTGTTCAAACGTGTAAACTATAAAGAAAAGGCCCATTAAACTCTTGTCCCAATCAGGCAAAAACACCACATATAATATCCCCAAAGTGAATTTAGAATGTCACCACAATGCCTGTGAACTCAACCTGAGAAAAAAAATCTAGAGTGATAATTAGACTGAACAGCCAATTTATTTTCACTGTATTGTTCCAAACCAATTACCAGGAAAATTTTTGGCATTGTACATTTCTGCAAACCATGGATACATTACATTTACATGTTATGTAGCAGATATGCTGAAACTCTCCATTTCAACATTGCTGTGGTCAATGTGTGCTTAGGTTTAGGCACAAAAAACACTTGGTTAAGGGTAGAAAAGATCTTTAAAACAAACCAATGGATTGCAAGAAAACAGTCATGTTCAAAACCTTGAAACTCAGAGATAGAGTGCCAAAAAAAGAAAAGAAAAAGAAAAAAACATGTTAAAAAGAATAAATACCTGTGTGGGATGAGTTTCATGGCAATCCATCCCATAGTTATTAAGATATTTTAGTCTGGACCAGTGGTGGACTGACTGACTGCCATCACTTGTGCCATACCTCTTGGATGGCAAACAAAAGAAAAAGAAAGTAAAGATAACTTCTGGATATCTTTTGTTCCAATTATGACTCGGGCTCCTAACACATTAGATCTTCCCAAAATACAACTGGACTCTTATGATTAATAAATTTATCTTAATCTTGCAATTCATGATTTGAGTTAAAAGACTACAACTGAGAGAAAATATACCCACAGAGGAAGAGAGAAGAGGCATGCATGCAGTGCACTCTGCTCTGCTGTGAGCGTGGAACAGAGGTTAGCTTAGTGATTGAGTCAGTGCTGCTGAAGGACACATAGAAGTCGGCGTCCAGGTTCCCTACTGCATTTCACCTCCCACTCGCTTTCCTGATGGGACTTAAGAAGTCATTTCAGCACGCAATGCATGTTTGATGACTTTATTGATTTTCCTTTCCCCTCTCCTCTCCGCCTCTCTTTCCATCTCCCTCGCCTCCTTTTCTCCTCTCCAGTCTGCCATTCCCCACTGACTCGAGTGCACCTGCAGTTGCACACTCCCTCTTGCCTTGTGCCATCTCTCCGACCCTTCACTCCTGCTCATGGCCACTGGCTACCATTCTCCAAATCTGCAAACAGAAAAGCTTGGAGAATTGGAGACCTTTTCTTTTCATCACTATTCATCATAACATAGTGTGTTGTGTAAAATATATTCGACTGGCCAAAAATGTGCCTCCACAATGTAGAGGGCAAGGTCATAAAGTGCTGCTATACCGCCATTTAGTTGAAGTCATGAGATCAGTTCATCTTCTCTTCTACCCGCAGATGATACAGATGTTTTTAACTCTGAGGGCTTTGTGGTTTGTAATATTATATGACTCACAATAAACTGTCTGCTGTTTCTTTGTGTGCATAGGCTGGAAGTCTCTCTCTCCACCACTACCAGTCCCATCAGGATCTAAGTGAGCTGTGTTGTGTGTGTGATTGTGTGGATTAAAATGAGTTCATTAACAAAAGCTTTTTATGGAATGTTAACACAATTTGTAAACGTTTATGTGTTATTTATAGGATAATTGCAAAAAGATTTTGTTATGATAGGGCATCCATACTGGTCATCATGATGCAGATCAGATAAAAGATTATAGTTATATATTTATACACACACACACACACACACACACACATATATATGTGTGTGTAATAAAAAGTCCAATATTCACCCTCCCCTATTGTTTTAACCAACCTCTGTCTTTTAAGCTGTTTAAGGCAGATCGTAGTCTCTGATAGGGCCAGACCCTACATGAACCCACACAGTTTCTGTCCAAGTCTAACTCAAACTGACCCATGGCAGCAGTTTTGGGCCAGAGCCGGATTAATAAAACTGAATTTGTACTGTAAAAATATGCCTATAGTAAATTACATTTTATATATTATAAAGTAAAAAATGTTTAATATAAAAGCTATACAAGCTACAGGCTGACATGTTTCTTTGAACCACTTCTCCTTCTTATCTTCCTTCTGTCAGTCTGTCATCTAATGCATGACAGGTTTGGCAGAACGGGATGTGCCCCTTGATGCATCTACAGTAGTACCCACGGCAATGGTGAAGCAGTGCGTAGATGTTGATCACCACTCTCCGCCGCATGTTATACACATCTCTGCCACTGCTGGGGAGGCAGAGGCAGAGGCTGCCAACTAAGTCACCTTGCAGCCCCCCTTTCTCTTTCTCTTGTTATCTGTCTTTCTCTCATGTATGCTTTCTCCCTCTCCCTTGGTTCCCAACTTGCCTCCATAGATTTCCTTCTCTCTTCCTCTTTCTCTCTCTTTACCTCTTGATTCTGTCCATTAAAACTGCTGTCAAAGAGCCATTTATGAGACAGTTCACAACAGTTTCATAAAAAAAAAAACCCCAAAAAAAAACAGATTAAAATTAATGTCAAATGAACGTCAAATCGCCAAGAATCCGACCTGATTCAAGTCCGAGGGAATACAGAAATTACAGCCTCACCCAAACAAGGTGGGTCCAGTTGGCCCAATCAGATTTGGGAGAGAATCAATGTCTATGACATTGTGTGTCTGCTGTTTGGTGTTGGGGAGGTAGTGAACAGTGGGCTTGTTCCTCTTCAGACAGCTGCAACTGCTGCTGCTGCTGCTGCTAGAAATGAGGTTAATGAGAAGGAACCAAACAGAAAATATGAATTTTATCAGGTTTGTTTGGACAAGATTTATATGCTTTTTTTTACCTGATTGAATCGAATTGAGATGCATTTTTTTAAACTGACAATAGCAAAGGATAAAATACATTAAAACCCAAGAGCTTATTTTAATGTTATTATTACCTGTTCCTTTGAAGGAGTTCAGGGCTTTAAGCTTTTTCAGCACAAATGAATAATAGTGATTTGGAAATTTATTATATAATACAGTAAATGGTAATTTTTTTTCAACATTAGTAACATTTTCTAAGGAAACACTCAACCAAATACATGCCATGCAATGGAAAAAAAATCACAAATACCAGCACAGGGTTGATACATCCATATGAAGATGTATTTTTGTTGGACGTCTACAATAATATAATGTTGGCAAAGACATTTCCTTGTTGACTGAGCGAGAGTAAGTTAGCATGTCAATAACTTTTATATCATGAAATACAAAATACTGTAGGTGACAAGCACAGCTCTATTACACAAAACAAGCTCCTGTGGGAGGTTTTACACTCTGTGCTCGATGCACCTGGTTAATGAGCTTCTCTGAATGCAATTGTAGTGTGATACTGTTGTTGAAATATTCCTCAAACAAATAATCTATTTACATTTGAATAGAGGGTGCTGGAAACCTTGCGTGCCAAAGTTTTGTGTCTGTGTGAATTTTTATTTTTATTTGAGAGGGACACAAAAAGCCAGCGCTGATGACAGTGAATGTGTTTTAGTGTGAGTCATACCACCCACTGCTGGTTGAGGATGAAGAGACAAAGGAGCAGACAAGCGCCCTGACCCTGGAAAGCCATCAAAACACTGAAATACACTGAGCTCGCTCTGTCTGAATTGAAGTTAGGTCACTTTGAACTGCAGCCAGAGGCAACTCTTACACACTAGGCTAGTGATAAGATAAGGGTTGATGGACAGCAAGCTCTATTTTGGTGCACAGGGTTACAGTAAGTAAGTGTAAACAGTAGGTATTTTGTACAAATTACACATGTAGTGTTGCTGTGTGAGGAACACTGTGCTTGGTTTTACACCCAAAAGAGGGAGAAAGTGAAAGTTTCAAAACAATTTAACATCGGTATGAACTGAAAGTGCTGAGCTACATTTTCTTGGCTTTTAAAGTGGACCGATTGTGCTCATTTCTGGGTTCATACTTATATTTGGGGGGACTACAAGAACATGTTTACATACTCAAACACCGATATTCACCCTCTATCTGAGAACCTCAATTTTAAGGTCTTTCTCTTGAAGCCCCTCTCACAAAAAAGTCCAGTCTCCTTTGATTGGTCAGTCTTTTCTTTTTTTTGGGTCTTGTCTGCATCTCAGACATGTTCCAATAGGAATATGATCTGAAATTGGGGAAAAATTAACAACATTGGCAACCAAGATTGCATATTTCCCCAATGTTTGCATGTTGCTACATGTAGTGCACTTGCAGCCTAGGAATTAATGTAATGAAGTATGGCGGCACTTCCTACTGTAGAAAAAAAAAAAAGTTCCAAACCAAAATCTTCACAGTGGGACATGTTCCAGCTGGAATACAGTCCAAATTTTGGGGGGCATTTACCAACCAAGCAACCAGGATTGAATATTTTCCCTACACACCGCCTCCCTACACAAACTTTGTTGCTCTTTTACTACCTGTGGGGTTGAAACATTGATCACCGCCAATTGCATGATGTTGTCAAACCAGGGAATTTGTGTGTCCACCACAAGAAAGGATCCTTATTGACTTTCCATTGCCAATGTTGCCATGGGGCCGACAAAAAAAAAAATGGACTCGTGTCCACCATTTAATGTGGTGTTGAGAGGACGTGTTCATAGTTCTGTGAGAGCGGTGCACCGTTGGATTACCTGAAACAAGACTGGGTGGTTCTTTAGTGAATTTGGAATGGCAGTGCTGTATCCGACTTAACCAAACTAAAGCAGTAAAAATCAGGATTCAGATGAATCAAACCATACAGTTATAGTTACAAGTCATAAATATCAGTTAAATTCAGGAACAGTGAATACAGCCATTCATCATGTCTGTACTTACTCTTTACTGGCCAAAGAAAAATCTGTTTTCAGAGGATAAAAGACTTCTCTACAGCCAAGGGCATTTTACAACGTTAGTATAACAAGACTAAGAGTCTACAGTCATGCTTCCGGCTCTGTGAAACTATATTTGAGCTAAAGTAAATCTCAGCATGACCGACACTGCCATGCCACCAGCATGGCTAAAAGGCATGGACAGTCCTCTCAGAGAGGGGTAGATGGTTTGGTGTAGAAGTAGACTGCCTCCATAGTGACATGAAAAAGATGTAGGGAGTGGAAACACAAGATAATATACATTGACACCTATTACAAACTACTGCTTAATACTCATACATTCGTGACAGGTATGACAAGAGAAATAGATAAAAATGTTAGTTGCACCACTTGTGTTATGTGCTTGTCTCTGACATCTGAGTAGATTCTTATAGAGAAATGTGGGCTCTGGAGAGCTGTTTTCAAGATAAAGCTTCATCTTATGGATGACATAAGACAACTTAGTGTGAAAAGCAGATAAAAAAGTCATACATAGCTAGATTTTACATGAAATCTCAAAATACTTTGTCCTGCTGCTTCAAATTACGAAAGTGAATTAATCAACTGCTAGAAATAGTCCCCAACAAATGCACTAATCCTCCTGTTTGTGCAACATTTGATAAAAACCAGAGTCAGCAACTGGGAAACACAGTCATTCCCTGGCTGCAAGTACATTGCTACATGTAGCTACATGCTAACATCAAGGAAAACAACATGTTCTCAGCTCAACCATTGACTGTATATAAAGAGATTATTCAATCTCGATTGCCCCCTGGTGTCTGACTGCAGTACAGGTCCTAAGACCCGCCCCTCCATGTTAGTAAGTTAGGTTTCTGTGTCTGAAGGTAGTTCTCATCACCCTGATATTTGTTCAAGTGTTTGTTTTCATGATAATTTTGGTTTTAATGAGTTATTAAATTGTACAAAAGGGGGTTTTTCTGTCATGATTGACAGTTGTGACAGCCAGTTCGTGTGCTCATATTCAATGGGGCTGCTCACAATTGGTCAGATGGGTGTTTGGTGGGAACTCCCCCACCGCGGATATTGTTATTGCGCAGATGCAGGGCTCCCAATGACATCACCCTTGCAAGAGGGCAATGGTCATATCCAGGATATGTTAACCTCACATCGTCCATCTTTATTTATAGCCTATGAGCCCAACTCGATACATGGTGCCGTTTTGTCAGTGACCTTCTGCGTGTACTTATGATGTTAAGGTATCCTTGTGCGCAGGTATTTTATGCTCCAGGATTTGGTTATCATGATATCGACACTTTCACATGGTGGGATGATGCATTTACACAACAAGAAATGGCAACCACCACAGCCCCCCATGAGTAAGTTGTTTGTGGGACCAATGCAATCCACCCCCATAAGCCCATTAGCGGACTTGCGCACCTTATATGATGTGGTTACTGGCAACATTATTACCTGAGGCTGTCCTTCAGTGTTTCATATGCACAAAACTGGTTGACGCCGCCTGTGCACGTTGCGTATGTACACGACCAGTGCCACTTACTTGCGTATAGTAACATCACCTGTTATGTCGTAGCATGTTTTCATCTGACGCCATCCAGCTCTTTCCGGTTGGACGCATAAAGTGGCTTTTGACATCACACTCGTATGCCGAAAGCACTGACAGAGTGGACGTATTTGACAAATTCACAGTGAGAAGGGGCTGGGGAAACATGTAATCTTGGTTACCAAAGTTGTTAATTCCTGCCCAATTTTGGATCACATTCCTAATGGAACATGTGCAGTTTTGTTTAGGAGCTGTAATTAGTGATTATTCATGGTAGAAAGTTCCCCTACTCCCTGTTGCAGTCATTCCCTAGCTGGAATGACATTGCAGAGACCAGGCCCCCAGTGTGCCAGACTTTAAAGCCAATTTGACATAGTGGCCAAACTGTGTAACTACCATCAGGCCCCAAAATACTTTTTTGAATAGATACCCTGTCAGGTTGTTTAATGGCATTTGTTGACAATGACAGAAATTCAGAATAATGCCATATTCTATAAGTATGCAACACTGAGTTTCCATGCACTCGATCAGGCCATTTAACTGGACTACTGTCCTTGTCACGGTATACAAGCACTAGGGGAGAAGAATCAACTTACTGACGAAAGTCAGTAAGTTCTCAGCTAGTAGCTATTGGACCTTCTTCCGGTTGACATATTGCATCACATACCAAACAAGTTAGCAAGTGGAAAACAGGCTGCATGTCAAATGGTGACAGCATGGGTGCTGAACATTTTGTATGTACTCTAGCGCTTAACCTGGTACATTTGTCGTGTTGTATTCTTTTGTTTTTCATGGCTTTCTTCAACAATTACATGCTGTTAGATTTCCATTTCAAAGCCAGGTGTGGGGACTAAAGAACCAATTCAGGTCCAATTGAGATGTATACAAAATGTTTGTTAGTCTGACTTTGAGAAATATGACTTTCAATTTCGGTTGGACTGACATGTTTACATGTATTTTGAAAGTCCAGTTTTAGTCAAACTAACACAATAATTCTACTTCTAAAATGTAAACGTACTGACTATCTCTGAGAGGATTACATGGCAGCCTCTCACTGCTTTTTGTATTTTAAGTGTGCTTGGAGTAGGTCCAAAATTACCTAGATTTTTTTCATGGCACAAACCAAGAAAAATAGGCTTTTTGAGCCCTAACTAGCAATGGCAGAAGTGGAGGAGTAATATTGTCCCATTGCCAGTCTCATTAAGCTCACAAACTTTCAGATTGACTTGTTTTAATGTAGTAAAAGCCCACATTTCTCACTTGTGCCATGAGCTTAACTTACCTCAGTATATTCCCAACTAAGAATTCAAGGTAAATTTAAGTCATATAAATTCTTCGCCTCTTTACTTTCAAAGATCAGATATACTGTTGCAAAATAGTGTCTGTTTCTTACCTCTGTGGGAGTGTAAAGGTTTAACTTTTAGCTCCTCCACTCTCTCATCTTATTTTTCTCTCTGCCTCTGTGTTCATGTTCTCTGATAAATGCTCTTTTTTTCCCCTTTGAGGTGCGTCCTCAGCTCAGAGAAACAAACAGGCTGTCGAGGGTTGAATCTTCAGCACTAATACATATGATCAAAGCAGCGCATGCTTCGGGGAGCGGGGATCAGTCAGCGAGAGCTTTAGGCAGACAGACAGGTACGTCACACAGACAGACAGCAGAGCAGTGTCATCATGAGGGAGAGCAAACAACACATTATGCTGACACTGTCTGCTGAATACACTACACACAAGTACACTTAACACACTTTCAGCTTCTGCATCAAGTGGTGAAACAAAATGTGCACTGTATGTAGCTTTGTCACATTGAACATATCATTGTTGCCACTGTTTTAATATTATACTTTCATTTTTTTAATTGGGTAGACCAACCTGTTCTCACTCTGAACTCGTCAAATACGTCCGCTCTCTTAGTGCTTTCATTGCAAGAGTGTGATGCCAAAAGCCAGCTTCCATGTTCAGCTGGAATGTAGCTGGATGGCGTCAGTGCATGCAATGTGCACGGGCGCCGTTACTTGAGAATTCGGCTGGACGGATGTGGTCATGTGCACATATAACACTGAGGGACATCAGATAACACTCCTGGTGACAACATGATATACGGTGGGCAAGTGCACTTAAGCTCAAAATCATCTACTACCCAGTAATATCTAAAAGTATCAGTTACTGAGGATTAATGCAAAATATCATTGTTTCACAGTCAAAGATGTTAATTCATGGAACAGCTGTAGTGTGGAACTGACAACATGAAGGACAGTTAACAAATTTAAACATGTTTTTAAAAACAACATATTGAAGGGATATGAGCTGGTAGAATAGAGAGGAAAAAGGACACAGATATGAAACAAGACAGGTAGGTTGCTTTGGACAGTGTGACTTTGTTTTCTGTCTTGATGTGTTTCTTTGCTCTGTTATATGTATTTGTTTATTAAGATGGATCTGTTCTTGTTTTTGTCTTAGTTCTTTTTTGATTAGGTGTGTGTATGTGTGTGTGTGTGTGTGTGTGTGTGTGTGTGTGTGGTGAAAATTGGGGCAGAAATTGGGAATATTCATGTTTAAAATTAACTTTTTTATTAAATTGAAACAAAGGGTAGGATTTACAATTATTCACCTCCTCCTACTCCTTTTTGGACATGAAATACGTCTGCTGTTGATTTTCTTGCTTCTGTTTTATTTTGTTCTCCTATTTTATTTGGCATGTTCAAAATAAAGATCTTAAACATTTGGGTGAACCTTTGAATATGCCAAAAATGACATTATGATTGGGTTTGCACTTTGCTAATCAATATTTGTCCGCTTGACTTGCTCATATAAATAGCCACCACTCAGAGCTTACAGGAAAATGACTACTTCCTATTCTCAACTGCCACATGAATGTTGATGTAAATGTTAGGTTATTTACAAGTGAAAAGTGAATTAACTGGTGAACCTCCACACGCTTTAAACAGACGTTGGTAGTAAAAGCCTCAATATTTATGTGCCTTTTGTAAGAGGCGGGGCAAGGTAAAGAAACAGAACTTGCAAGTACCAATAGATCCTTCTTTTCAGTTCATGGTTTATGACATGCCTGAATCTTGAATCACAGTGGTTTACATGACACGGTTATTACATGAAATGTTAAACTTTTGTTGTGGTTTGGCCTTTCATTGAAAATGCAAACTTTTGAAAATTGGTCCCAGAGTTAAATCTTTTGGAAACACAACCACCGTTAAAACTGGCAATGCACGGACCCTGTGGAAATGGTGACATCACCATGTACATTTGTGCATGTATGTGTTGTGTCATTACAAAGTTACACTGCCAGCTTCTGACATGGCATGCATACTACAGTGTTTTCGACTGTTTTTGTCGATCTTTGTACATGAGGATCGTTCTCACATTATTATCAAATTAAAGTGGATTGAAAAAGAAAAACGCTATGGAAAGACTTTTTGTTTTTAGTGGGGATGTTTGTCTAAATGTGGCCACAGGAAGAGAAGAGTTTTTTGAGAGGAATAGCATTTCAGGGAGCTAGATAGCCAGTTAAACCAGGATCATTGCAGAAAAGGATTTGTTTTCAAAATGTAGCAGTTTTAGTTTGACCAAAGTTACTTGGAGAATTTATCTGTTCAGACAAAACGGTGATGGGAGTTTTCAGGCTGAGTTTAACCTCAGGTTTAACCAATCAATCAGCTGGACTAAAGAACAGTGTTTTCTCCAAACTTTCTTCCAATAGTCTGCTGTGCTGTGGACATCAGTCAGAGTCAAACTGCAGTACATTTCAGATTTATCACAATGCAACACAGACTGCAGTTATTACCCACTTAAAATGTAGAGCTCAGACATTAATCAGTCAAAAGTAACTGCAAACTGTTTCATACTACATCCTAATACACTAAAAATATATATTTTCACACTTTAGGATATTGAATACTTTATCACATTGTAGAAACAAGAACAAAATGTACATTTATATTTATATTTTAGTGTTTAGATATATTTATTTTATATTAGTACTTATGTTTAAATTTTATTGATATATTCTATACTTTCCTACTTCTTTTAAGACTTTTGAATGGGAGCATCTGTAACTAAAGGCAATTTCCCCTCGGAAATAAAGTATTTCTGATCTGATCTGAAAATAAAGCTTATAGATAATTTTCACACATGGCTATCAACGAAATGTTATAGAAGAAATATCATGTACCATAGTCCTGCAAAGGTCTGATTTTCAAGACCTAAACACACACACACACACACACACGCATGCACGCACACACCACGCACACACACGCACACACACACACACACACACACATACACAAAAACATGTATGACCAAATATTTCTACAACCTGACTCGACCTGCAGACACCAGATCCAGAGCCTGACCTGGAATTGCATATCCAATAATATTGCCCTGTTCGATTAATTTGGTTAGGCAGCAGGTTAAAATTGATAATTTTGGAACATTTCATCAATGTTGAGAAATTATTTTCAAATGGAGGTCATTCAGGAAATTCAATTTAAATAATCATTTTTTGCTTATTCTCATAATATTGAGCAGCACATCTCCACAGTTGACAGACCCATCTGACTGAAGCAGGACTCTCATATAACAGCTAATGTACAGTACAGTTATGCATTTGATGCAAGAGAATACATCCATGGTCAACGTTGCAGTAATACACGAAAAATTTGGTTGATTATCTCTGAGGAAGCATGCAGGCAAGATGAGTAAATGGAAAAACAATAAATAAAGATAAAATAGTCCAATTTCACTGCCTTACATGGTTTTCATTTTAATTTTTTCTAATGTATGTTAAAAAATCTGCATAGGTAGGCTTACAGGTGTGTAGATCCCCCCATCTATTAGCAGATCGTATCTGAAATCTCATTGATAAATGAATATCTTACTGATAATGGTCATATAACCAATTGCAGTTCATGTTTACTTAGATTGTTGTACAGCTTGTGTTTGATTTAATATTTTGCTAATATTATCTGTAAATTCACAGGAAAAATGCTGTTCTACAAAATATCACAAACCAGTAGCAAGTAGTACATAATCATGATACAGATCTCAAACAGAAATTTCTAAATCAGACACTGGTGCAGCTAATTACGAAGCACAGACCTGTTGCAATTATCTGCAGAAGATTCCTTTGCCTCATATAAATAAAAGTATTTCTGGTGATTTCTAAGTAGTTCAGTCAAGACCACTTAGTTAAGAAAAACTATTCTTTGCAGCTTATAGGTTTAGCTGATTGCAATTATTAGTATTTAGCGAAATGGCTCTGTTCTGGGGACCCCCCTGCCCTTCCACTTGCTTTCGTGGAAAGCTTAAAACAGGAACAGCACATGTTCCTGAGGCACGGAGAGCAGCAGTGCAGCAGCAGATAAAAGAAAAGAGCAAAAACCCCACAAAGCAGGCATCAATGACACAACGTCATAGATCGTTAAAACATCAATCCAAATTGGTCTGTTGCGAGTTTAAAAGAGATACCAAATAAATAAGAGAAGTAGCCACTGTGAAGTCCTCTGCCCATGCTGCTGTCAACAGTTTAGCTGCTCTCAAGCCTGAATGGACACTGAATGGACAGAAATGAAATGCACATACACACACACACACACACACACACACACACACTCAGAAATGCACACTCGTCTGCTGTGGAGCTGTATACGCAGCTCTGCCCTACTGGCAATGAGCAAGCAGTTTATAGCTTGTTTAAAGCAGGTTTACCTTTGTTGGAAAAATGCACATGCAAATTTTGGTGGAAAAAGGAGTGTAATATTTGCAAATCTGTGTCCCCAGGTCATTAATTACAACATCCCATTTGGGTCAAGTGGAGGCTTTTGCGATGTCTAACTCTGGACCTGGATTATTTCCCTTAAAAATGTATAAAAAAGCTCCGTTCATGCAGTCATCAGAAAGATGTCATAATGTATAATTCAAATATATGTACATGCTGTGGCATTACAGAAGAAATCCAAAATAACAGCTTCCTTCAATCAAACCTGACATAAACCCACGATGATTTAAGCCCAGAGTGAGATACACTGATGAGATGTGATCGCTGAGTCATGTGATTTCAACCAGCACAGAGTCCCTGTGGAGCTCTGATAGCTGAGGACAAAGCCCTGTGTGATGTCTGCAGTGTCCACAGAGTGATCTCCCTCCCTGCAGTAACACCCAACTGACAACTGGTGGCAGTCATGTGCTTCAGGAGCTGCACGAGCCTGCTGCCATATGAATATACAACATCTCAACATCCTCCTGCAGCTCCACAAAAAACCCACACATGCACATACATATGGAGGAACCCACACAGCCACACACACACACACACTTAAACACACAAATACATGCATAAATACACATGTATGTTTGCACACACCCATGTATGCTAACACAACAAATAGGACTGAGACTCTCAGATCATCTCTGCTAGATCACCATGCTGCGTGGTTGTAAAGAGTTTCTTTTTAACCCGACCGTACCCGGCCTGACTCTTTGCCAAAGCCTTGGCCTCTCCAGCTGGCTGTATCCAAGCAGCCGTGACACTGCAGAGATTTAGAGGATTGTGGGCAAAGAGATGGACACAAGGCTCATTGAAGGAGGAAGATTGGTTCCAACTGGGAGGAGGAGAAGCAGGTCGGGGGGTATCCTCCTTAACCCCCTGTATTCTAGCTTCACTTGGAGGGGCTGTGTACCGGAAGGATCACTGGGCAACGATAAAGCTGCTTCTATCAACGTGTTATTATATCCGCTCTGGTCCAATGCAGAATGGACACTTTTATGTCTCACAGCACAGCTACAAATACTGAAATGTCAATATGTGGGATAATGGACCTGTGAAGAACAGCTGCTTCATTTTTATCTGCAAATACAAAGAAAGTTTGCCACCTTTTTATTCTGAAATATTTGATTTTCATTATTTCAAGGCCTAACTAACAAGGGAAGAGCTGCCCCTGAAATTCAATCATTCAAATCATCTGTCAGAGAGGCCACTCTCAGATCTCTCAGTGGCATTGACAACAGCCACTTTTTTATTCTTAACGTGTCTTAGGGCAGCAAAGTGGGCAGAGCTACTAATTCTCAATATTTTCTTTGCCCTTCAAATTTACTTTTTGCAAATTCAAATTGACTTTGACAAATACAAAAATGTCTCTCAACAAAGAAAAGCAGTGCTTTCAGCTATATTTAATGATTCTATGTAATTTTTGGGGGGACCCAACCTGGTTGCATTATTTTCAGTTAATAGATTTTTTTTAATTAAAGCTCAGACAGGCAGTTTAATGTTGGTGTCACTGATAAAAAAAAACGTTGGGCATATTGTAAATCAAGTAGTATGAAAGAACACTAGACTTCTTCTTGACTAAAATGTGAAATTTTACAAATACAGAATCTTGATTCATATTTGATCAGTAATGCCTAGTTTGACAGTTTGACGGCAGTTCATTAGCAGCGATTGACATAATTGACAGCTGGGTTGGAAATTTCTTGGCTCTGATTGGTTGTGTTTGTGATTCTTCAAATGCCATTAGGAGCACTGCGAGGGGACAGAGGAGCAGGATTTTTTTTCACAGATTATCTGCCTCATGTTCTACTGTCAGGATATAGTGACAGTTACAGTATGAAAAAAAAAAACTTTTAGCTGTATTTGCCAGTAAACTTCAATTTAATTTAAATATAAATTACATAAATAAACATAATTTAATTCTATTCAAAACAAATTGCATTATATGTGTTAAAAAAGTTTTAAAAATAAATAGTGGGGTGCCAGCCTGCTCTTATTTCAGAGTTGTCAAATACTGCCGCTTTGTCAGTGTTTTTGGTGTAAGATCCTGATGCCAAAAGCCACCTCTCGCATCTGCATGATACGTTGCTGGACAGCAACAGCTGAGAACACAGCCAGACAGAACTGTTTGTTGTGTATTATAGGCCGATGGAAGGCTCCTGTTGTGGCAGCATTACACGTGAACAGGCACCGTCAGTTGAGAACACAGCCAGACAGAACCGAATATAAGGAGTGGGAGTGCACCTAAAGTGTGGGTGGGAGGGGTGACTGATGGGTCCAACAAACCCCATTTTTTTAGTCTGGTGTTTGTTTCCTTTCTAAATGTAATGTTTTTTCTTCCTTCACCTTACCATGTACCTTGTTCCCCTAAACCTAACCATCTGTGCCAGCATGTACATTTGTTGACATCCTGGCATTGGTGGCCATGTGCTTTTGTTGCCTAAACGTAACGTAATCAACGTAACATAATCCCAACATGTGCCTATGTTGACATGGCAGTAGCGGTATCCTGGAATGTAAAGAACAGATGCAGATGCACACCAAAAGCGTAATATGTAGACATGGAAGTCCATTGCAAAGTGGCAATATATGATGCCTTGACCCTGACATGACCCTAGAACTTCTTTGTAAAATCACATTAAAAAAAAAAAAGAGAGAGATTAAAGAAATGTGCAACCTGACATTCTGTGCTCAGGGGTTGAAAAGGGGAAGAAGGAAAGCCTTGTTGAGATGTGTTGTAAACCTAAAGTTTGTTAGGGTGATTGAGTCATTCTACTGCAATTCACTGTGTTACGGAAAAATAAACTGCCCAGAGCATGCCAGTCAACACTGTCAAACAGCTGACTGAGCTGTCATTCGACAAGTACTTTTGGTTTGGAACAAGAGAAAGTTATTCAGAGATGACACATTGGAATTTATGACTCTTTTGGCAGCCACTTGCTTGTGTAAAGCTGAATTTAGTGGTCTTGATTCAATGAAATCAAAGTACTGGTCCAAGTTAAACCTAAATGATGAGATGAGATGCGCAATCTCAACCTCATCCTCTGACTAGAGTGCAGCGCAATGCACTGGCAAAATCATCTTATTAGACACATTGAGGTCTAATGATATATTGTGCTTTAGGACCCTTAAGTAGCATTGCCATGACTGTAGATTCAGATATTGTGTTATAACCCAATAATCGGAATCCGTGTCTGTCATTAAAAACATACCCACTTGCAAAAGAAATGTGTTGAGAACCTCTGTTTATGTTACACTATGTATTAGTAATTGGTTATATACAGTTTGTGTCAGGTTTGTTTCTGTGAAAGCTTCTTTGTGTCCGTTGGGTATACTGAGTGACATTTCATGCTCCACTACCCTTAAGCTTCAGCTCCTGCTTTGACCTGTCAAATCAGGACTGAAATTCACAACATCCTCAGAATAATTTGTTGCTGTATCTTTTAAAAGGACTGTTCGTTAAGGTGGAAGTATACAGGTTTTTGCTTTATCATTATGAAGTAAATGATGATTGCACAATGTGATGGCAATAGAGTAATGACACCAGCGGTGTTTAGATTGGCTCCCTATAGGTCTCGATTTGACTATGCTGTTCTGTCTGCCAGGAGGTATGGTCTCTGAGGAAAAACAAATCTCCATTTATGGAACAAAGGAAGTGCATTTCCCTAGTAGCTATCCCCAGTTACCAAAGAGTATCAATGTAAGTTCCTTGCAGTTACAATCCCCAGTAGTGGAAATGGCAGATGGTGAAATAAATGAAGTAACTGTGTAAACTTTGTTAGCTGCTGGGCTGTGAGGAAAATCGAAAATGATAAGAAACATTTATTTTCAAAATACTGCTGTGCAGCAGCATCATGACAAAATTATGAATGTTGTGGTCAACTATGTCTTTCAGAATCTGAAAATAACAATTCTTTGTGTCTCACCGTGAAGTTACCATCAGTCTTAGCTCATACATCTTGCTGGAAAGGGATTGTAAGTTTGAAGGATGGTTTGGAACAGTAATTGGCTTATTCTTTACCTTAGCTTGTAGCCCTGCATGTCTGCCCTGATTCTGCGCCGCTCTTCTCATCACCGCTGATGATATTTTTTAAGGATAGCAGCCCAAACCGATAGGCTAGTGGTCTGATGGTCTCCACTGGTATCTGCTTGCAGTCAAAATGGAGTGATTGCCCACCTGTTCTCATTTCAAAGTTGTCAAATACTGCTGCTTTTGCGGTGCTTTTGGCATACGGCAACGCCTAATGTTTTTTTTTGTACACCTTACCATGTGCCTATTTTACAATACAATCTGTGTCCTTGTTGCTTAATTCTAACCCTCTGTTTGTTGATGTTCTGGCATTGATTGCCATTTGCTCTTGATGTCTAAACATAACCGCATGCAGCGTAATTTCCCCATGTGCTTGTGTTGACATCATGGTTGCACCATCCTGGAACGTCAACAGCAGACGCAAAAGTATACTTATAGTGTAATATAGTGTAATATATAGACACAGAAGTCCGCTACAGAGCAGTAATATGTGACGACTCTGTATGAGAACATGGTCTCTTAGGAGATCATGGTTGTAGGCTACGTTTTCTGTTTCCACTTTAAGATTTCTGGCTGTATGATACAGGAGTTGCTGGATAAATTTGTATGTAGTGAAAGTGCAGTTCATTTTCTGCACAGAAAATGTCTGATGTTAGAAAATATCTGGCAAGACTATTTACATAAGAATTGAAAGAGAGATGTTAACTACATTCCATAAAGTACATTTGAAGATGACGGCAGTCTTTTGGCCCTGGTATATTCTTTTGTTTTCAGCCATAGTTGTATAACACATACAAATGGTTTGTTTCAAGCAAAGTGAATCATTACTTGCAATTGGTTAATTAACTCATACAGTAATAGTCCTTGGTAACTGCAAATGTCTGAGTGGCTGAATGCTCACATTACCAAAGGGATCAGTGTAATTCAAAAAGACTGAGTGAGCCATGGGATGTGGTTGGCAACAAATCAGTACCCATCAACAGTTCCGAGTCATATGTGGGCTTTAGGAACAAAGAGACACCAAGTCACTCAAAACAAAGCTTTGTCCTGGCATGATGACAGCACGAAAGCTTCCAGACCTGCTTTTGTCAACACTCAGCTCACTGGTTGAAGACGGTGGTTGTGCTGATCATGCAGTTGATGTGTGATGCTGTGTGTGAAGCAAGGTGTTGCTGTAAAACACCCTAAGCGAAGACCCAGTGGACATTTAATTTGAAGATATTCCAAATTACTCAGCTGTGATAGGCTGAAGTTTTAGTTGTCAGTTATTGCACCTTGTCATTGTTTGCTTCCACTCTGCAGGACTGTTGGTTTTGAAGTCAAAAAGCTGTTTTGCTTTATGTTTAAACTGAAATTTACATTTCCAAGCTTGCCCAAGGCAGAAGAAATCTTTGGCAGAAATCGTGTGGGGGAGTTCTGTTTGTGTTATTGACAAAAGTCAGTGAGGCGTGAAAGAGCTGAGGGACTCAGCTGGATGGCTGCCAGTGTCCATATGTCACTTACATCACAAACCTTATCATGTCTGTGTCTCCTCAGTAAGACGTTACACTTTTCAGTGGAATCTTTTGCAGGGATGATAGAGTGACATTGAAAGACTATACTGATTAAGTTACTTAATAACTTAATCTATGTTACATCTACAGTGAGACTTCTTTGTTACTGTTTGCATTCCTCCCTGACATATGGGGGGCAGGAGTAATTGCCTGTTTCTTACAACAAGTCCTCTACATTAAAAAGACAAAACATGCCCTCTAGAATGACGCAGGGGTGTTTTCCGATCTGACGCTATTGGCACAATGACATCATTTGTCTGTGCCATCTAAAAGCAATATAAGTCACTGAGGAAAGAAAAAAGTCTTTTTCATGAAGCGGTAACACAGCGTTTTAGATTTGGTTAGGTATAGATGCAGTTAAAGAACTATTATATGGATATAAAGAATGCTATTAAATAGAACTAGGCTGCCTATGCAAGATGCAAATACTTTTGCAAATTGGTGCCACATGACCAGAGAGAACAGAGAAATGGTTGCTTTGCTCAAGAGGTAGGAAATCTACCAGAATGCACAGCACATGACATAATGTGGTCCATGTGAAATGATGGCAGAATCTCGTATTAGAGTTAAACGGTAGGGTAACACATGCCTCTCTCTCTCTCTCTCTCTCTCTCTCCTAAAAGCAATATAAGTCAATATATATATATATATATATATATATATAAAATGTAACTAAGTGTATTTTGCTTGTGTTTCTGAGTGGAAGTGGTTGCAACTTGGCAACTTGGGTGTGTTTTTTTTATGGGTGGATTTATTGATTCAGGGGCTGAGGCAAACTCTGTCTTGCTGAACTTTTTACCCTTTCTCTAACTAGTAATGTTGGTATTGGCTGAGGCAGGAGAAGTAGTCAAATATGCATTTTTTTTCCAAACAGACATGTTCTGAATGAACTCTTGCTTTTGGGTTTAGTTTTTAAGTTAGTAAGCTTATGCTTCTGTTTCTGTGCTTAACCATTGGACTACATCACATCCTGCCTTTTGAAGCAATGAGTAGATACTAGCAGGTACTAACCTTTGTTGACTGTGACTTTTTTCACTACAAAGGCATTTTATGCAATTAGTGGGTAACCATCAATAGAACGATGACAGAAAATGAGGCAGATGGAGGATGACAAACTGGAAATTAGGGATGTCAACATCTACACGTGTAAACGGGTGCACGGATAACAAATCATAACCGTTCAGAAAAATCAATAACCGTTTACACGTCATTTTTTCCTCTCCTCCTCCTCGTTCATTTCTCACCAATAGTATTTTTAGGGGTGATAATGTTGCCCGAAAGCTTAAGATAATAACATTAACTAACTATACACTTAAATGTTCCCACTAATGCAGTTATCCGCATACATAATAGATGCACAGGTGGCAATGTTACGTTGATATTAAAAAAAAAACGCAGCCACAGCCAGTGTCACGTCACTTCAAGTTGACTCGGGGCCGCATGGACAACAAGCAACAAGCGATGAACAAGCGGAGCACTGTGTGGCAGTTTTTTCAACTGCCAGTGGAAATAGTGTTGAGTGCAGGCTATGTCAGGCAAAGCTGGCTTACAACAACAGCACGGGATCCATGCGAAACCACCTGCGATGGAAACACCCAAACAAGTTGGAGGGAGAGACTGCTGCTGCCGGTGTCGACAGGCTAGCTACCGCTAGCGGTTCACAGGCTAGCATGAGGGATTTTACATACAGCAAATCGAAGAAATGTGACAAGGCATGGAGTGAACATATCAGCAGCTTAATAGCTGAAATGGTGGCCCTCGACATGCAGCCTGTGTCAATGGTTGAGGACGACGGATTTTTTCAGCTGATGAAATATCTTGAGCCAGGCTATGAGATTCCCTGCAGAGCGACAGTTAGCTCACGGATATCAAAGCTCTACCAAGATTACTCTGCAAAAATAAAACACCAAGTGAAGCAAGCTCTTTATGTGGCATTAACGACTGACTGTTGGACCTCGTTGAGCACAACGGCATATATGACAGTGACCTGTCACTTCCTCGACAAGGAGTGGAAGATGCAAGCGTATGTACTAGCTACGCAAAACCTGGAGGAGAGGCACGCAGGAGAAAACCTCGAGAAGGAGTTAAAACGTGTTGTGGCGGAGTGGGAGTTGGAGAGTGGCCGGGTGAGTGCGTGTGTTCACGATAATGGAGCAAATATTGTCAAAGCCAACCAGGCCTGTGAGTGGGAGTCTGTCTGCTGCTTTGCCCATACTCTTCAGCTGGC